>NW_028124086.1:0-25404 GCF_965194825.1 Balaenoptera physalus | reverse complement strand
TCATGTCACTGATCCTTGGCTCTCTTTGTATCTCATAGGACTGTTGTAAGTCCAATACAAAATGAGTCTTCTTTTTAAACAACTGAAATGTTTTACAAAGCCTAGCATTCTCATATAGAGTCCTTTCAATTCTCCCCACTTTCCCGAGAGGCTAAGAACACTTCACACCATGAACTAGGAGAGGGGGTAGAGCCCTTTCTGATGAAATACAGAAACAAAGACAGAGTCTTAGCCTGCTTGCTCTCTGGACAGGATCTCGGACCACAAGGTCTTAAATCCTGGTATAAATGACGGAAGTGAGGACACTTCAACTGGCACTCTCATAACAAGAGTTCTGAGACACCTTCCAAAGAGACTGTAGCAGTAGACGAGGGAAGGGAGTGCTACAGTGTGGTAGTACAGGGGGAATGCTCGGCTACAGCAGTGAAAAATGTGGTACCTATTGGTGTGCTCTCGGGGTTCTTGTACATGTAGCATAGATGACCTTTACAGTGTCCCTGCCACCTTCCCACCTGCATTAGGTGTTCTTTTTGTTTTTTTGTTTTTTTTAATTTACGTTTATTTATTGATTGATTGTTTGAACTTATTTATTCTACGTATTTATTTTTTTGGCTGCACAGGGTCTTCATTGCTGTGCACGGGCTTTCTCTAGTTGCGGCTAGCGGTGTCTACTCTTGGTTGCGGTGTGCGGGCTTCTCTTGTTGCGGAGCATGCGCTCTAGGCGCGTGGGCTTCGGTAGTTGCGGCTCACGGGCTCTAGAATGCAGGCTCAGTCGTTGTGGCACATGGGCTTAGTTGCTCCACGGCATGTGGGATCTTCCCAGACCAGGGCTCGAACCAGTGTCCGCCGCATTGCATTGGCAGGCGGATTCTTAACCACGGCGCCACCAGGGAAGCCCTAGGTGTTCTTATATAGAGTCTAAAAACAGAGGGCACTGAGCGAAGGTAGTGGTTACTAAAGGCTCAGGATCTAAATTCTACCTGTCTCTACACCCCTTCCCAGCTGTCGATTTGACCCCATTTGTGAATGCCGACCTCATTCTTCAACTTTCTCTGCCGTTTGTATACTCACCTTGAAAACTTGTTTCTGTGATGCGTTGAGCAGACACAGGGTGGCAGATTGCAGAGGTGGAAGCTGGTGGTCGGATATTTGTGGGCTGAATCTCCTTCAGTCCCATTCCCATTTCTGGTTGCGCAGAGGCCCTACTTCCTGTGTATGACGCGGAGCCATAGGATTGCGGGCAGGAGCCAAGTTCTCCATACAGTGAAGACCCCAGTGTGCCTTGGTTATAGTAATATACCTGGCTTCCTTCCTGGTAGGGAAGTGACAGGCGGCTATGCCCCTGATTTGGAATCTGAGATGGTGCTTCCTGAGCAAGCCTGGCAGAAAGTGATGGATATAGAGGGACCATGTTATTGGCGTCTGAAGTTTTATCATCCTGGGCTGCCATAAACATGGAGGAAGCAGCTGGGTGCCGGTCAGTGAGTGCCAGAGTAAAGTCTCCGAGTGAAGAGGAATTCTTTTCAGTGCTTCCTGTGATGTCCCACTCAAGAACACCTGGATAGGAAGGAGCTGAAGTGGAGATCTGGCTGTGGTCAGTAACTCCAGATAACATAGTCGTGCTGGAATGTTGGTAAAGGTAGGCACTACCCATGAGTGTCTGGAAAGAGGTACCGGTAGCCGATGCCGAACTGACGGCAGGGGCAGAGACTCTGGAGAAGTTGCAGACACTTCGTGTTAGGGAAGTTGCATTGCTCACCACAGGAAGACAATGCTGCAGAGAATTTAGAGTTCCAAGTAGAGATGGATTTTGGAAATTTTCTGTAAGAACAAGAGGGTCATGAAAAACTCAGGGAGGTTGAGAAATTCTCACTACGTTTGAGGAACAGCATTATCTTAAGGTTCTTGCTCTCAGGACACCTCTACTATCGACCCTTCCTGAGAAACCCAAAATCAGACAGTTAATGATGGCTGTAAGGACTGAGCAGTTTTCCACTCTTCTGTATTAACTGCCTGTGCTCCCATCTTGGGCACAGATGGGCAGAAGAGCCAAGTGGTATGGTTCAGACATTGTTCTCTAGGCTGGAAGCAACCTTCTCCCTGCCCTGTCTTTCCCTTCAGCCTGCACTCGTATTGACTTCTATGCTATTTCCTAGACTGGAAGCATTTTAGAACTAGGAGGCCCTTAGAGAACTTTCTCTTTTTTCAGTCTCATTTCACGAGTAAGGAAACTGAGGCTCAGAGAGGTCGGGTTGACTTGTTCAGGTTCTCTCATTATGTTAGTGTCATTACCAGGTTTCAGAACCTAAGTATCCTGACTTCCTTGCCAGGACTCCACTCTGAGCATGATAGTGCCAGAAAGCAGGAGAAATAGAACTTATAATATAAGCATTTTTTTTGTCCATTAGAAAACAGTACGGCCATTACCATTGTCATCTTCAGTGTCTCCCTTTGCTTGTGCAGTTCCCACGCTATTACCTAGAGTTGACGTATAGCTCAGTCCAACTGGTGAACTGAAAGAGTCATTTTTGCCCTCTTCAAGCCTGGTTTCTCATCCTACCTCAAAATGATTACCCGAAAGTGGATTTCTTAAGTGCTTTTGGAAAGAGAAAAGTTATCTGATTACTTCAGATTACTCATCTATAAAGTGGTTATAACACCACCACCAATAATAATAGCAGTAATAATTAATAGATGAATAAGCTGATCTATTGCGTATGATTTATATGGAGGAAGATACAATAAGTTCTAGAAAGACAAAGAAAAATCATGAAAAACATGTTACGTAACGAAAAAGAAATCCATAGATATTAATGAAAACTGGGGTATGTGGGCAAGTATCAAAGCCTAATGAATTTACTAACAAATGACATTCTGTACCATACATGCAATATTATGAAAGTGAATTTTGCCCACTCTATTTTAGTGAATACTATTAACCAAAAAACACGATGGAGGTGATAGAGGTGAATGAATTCCTAGCCAATGCATACAGACAGAGACGATAAATCAGTAAAAAATGCACAACAAGCAACAGAATGCAACAAATGTGAATGTATAGGTAGCCACAACATATATAGACAAGTATTTCAATGAAAACCGGTACAAAGCAGACAGCAAAATAGTAAGTGTAAAAGAGTTTCATTATTGTGCTCATTCATATTTTTACCCAGCAAGTAACAGGTATTAAGCCTAGGAGAAATATATCTTTCCATGAATATAACTCATATAATAAGCAGAAAGGAAGCTTAAAAAGTATCAAGAAGGTTTTTGTATTTATCCTAGAACTTAGAATCATCTTCCACATCCAAGAAGATGACATCCCAAGACCTCAAAAAACCATCATCCCTAGAATCCAATTAAAAAAGATTTTCAAATGTAAGAAAATCCAAAGGACTCCACAATATTGTTTTAGATAAATGTGGATGTTTGTGTTTTCTTTTTTTCTTTTGCCGCGCCGCGTGGCCCTGGCCGTGAAAGCACCGAGTCCTAAAGCGCTGGACCGCCAGGGAATTCCCTAAATGGGGAATTAGAGATGTGGGGCTTGACTTTTTCTTTTTCTTCTCCGGTAGCTAAGATCTACAAGCGAACGATGGCTGTTGATCAATGTGCTCTCTGTGTTAGGAAGGAAATAACTGTAAAAATGAAAAGCAACCTTGCCTTAGAAGCTACATATCACACAAAGGAAATAGTCCTTCTGATTCAATGTAGAAGATATCATTTAAAATGTTTAATTGGTCAAATGTCTACCTAGTTTAAAAATTAGAAAGAATAGAACACTGAAAAGCAGCCCCCTAGATAACCACTTTGGTTTCTGGTTTCTAGGAAGCATCATTTCTAAAACATACTTCTAAAGTGTTTCTATTCCAAACTGTCAAGTGCCAGCTGTATTCAGAGAGGCAATAAAAGAAAGAAAACGGAGTATGACTTTTCTGATAGGCTGCCTTTCCTGGTGATCCCCTGTTCTGGCCTTACTTTCCTTCTTAGTCTGTTAATGTAAGGATTTGCTACCATCAACTTTGTTTTGCCCTGCTCTGAGCAGATTTCCCTCTGTGCTGTTTCTGCTTTAATTTAAAATCTTTGGCTCCCATCAACATTCCATGGCAAACTGCCTCTTTCTTGAGAGCTCCTCTATGCTTTCCCTCTTCATTCTTATATTTTTTTCCCATCTCTTGGTTCCTGTTGGCCTGTGCTAATGAAAACAATCCTAAACTTGCTTACGTTTGACTCTGTGCCTCCCTATATAGCCCAGTACTCTCCATCCTCTCTCCCTATTCTCTCTTTTCAACTAGTCGAAATACTAGTGGAGGGAGACCATTGGAGATGAAACATCTTGGTATATATCGCTAGTTTTCTGTGTCACCTGGCTTTTCTATGTTTCTGTTGAAACACTCTTTTGAGAAGTCTCTGATTTCATTTTCTACATGGGTACCCTTTAAGGCTCAATATTGGAAAAGAAGGGGATCAGAGTGATCAACCCAATGTGGTATCCTAACGTAACAGATAAGGAAAGCAGCAGGCTTTGTGAGGCAGTCAGTGATTTGTCCAAAGTCACACAGACAGTAAACGTCAAAGTCAAAACTGAAATTAGGTCTCCAGACTTGTAGTTCAATACTTTCCCTCATTATTCCACGCTATTTTGAATCTCCTCCTCAATTTAGGGGCACAAGAAATCGAACGCAAAACTTTCCAAAGTTTCTTTTCTTACCTGACATGGTCAGAGAAGAGGAGACATCAACTGCAGGTACAAGGGATGAGGAGACAACACTAGAGGATGTCTGAGTGGCTGCAGCTGAACGGCGCACGTGTCCAGTACAAAGGTCACTGGTTACTGGTCCAAACGGCTCCACGGAAACCCCAAGACCTCTACCAAGTGGTAGTAGGTTTGGTAGGAGAGTGATGTCACAAAGCAGGCAGTTGAAAGGTATGAGCTAGCCAATAGGGAGGTCCGATCCCCAACAGGAGGGCGGGCTTGGGTGAAGAGAGCGTAGGAGAGCTAAAACAACCCCTCAATTTCTGAGCTCTGGGGAGGAAATCCTAGAAGACAGATTTACCTCCCCCAGGCTCTTCCATTAGGGAAATCATTGCAACATTTCTTACAGACGTTCATTAATATAATTAACTAACAGTTACTTATATTCTACAGAGTATTCTATTTTATGTATCATATACTTAGAGCTATATAGATCTTATTTAACTAGTATCCTTAGGAAGGAAAGAGCCATGCAGTTTGAACTATTAGAGTTGTAACTTGGTTAAAGAGCAGGGTGAAGTTTGTTGAGTGTACCCTGTGGAGAATGTTGTGGTCCAAGGCTCTTCTCTTTTAGTTTCTTCTCCTTGACTCCTACCTTCCTTGGGCTGGGCTAGGCTGGGGGCCAGGTTGGACTTGCGACTTAACATTTCTCTTCCGCTTTCTTTTTTTTTTTTTTTTTTCTTCCATTATGGGCATTGCTTCTAGGACAAGCCTTGGTCTTGCATTGGATGTTCCTTCCTGTCAACTTCCAGCAGCAGGAGTCTTCTTTTCAGTGCTTGATGCTTCACGAAATAGACTCTGCCCATTGGCAGCAAATACCAGAGAGCCAGGAGACAGAGCTGGTTGCAGACCTTTCCTCTTCCAGCCTTTGGTTGCAATTGTTTTGCCCATGATTTGCTAGCTCTAGTTCCTTGGGCCACACAGGTATCCTGCCATCCAGCTCTTTTTATATGTGAGAGACATTCTGAACACTGTCCCTCTTTCTTTGCACAGAAGTATATACAGTGTGGCAGTTACCGTAATCTCCTCCCCCTTGCAAACAGCCCCTCTAGAATCTCGGACCTCTAGGACTCTCTGTCTTGCATGCTTGGGTGCAAGGCCAAGCACAATGAAGAGGAGAATAATTAGAGAAAGAGGAGGACATTGGTGGAGAACTGGGAGCAGGTAAGGTGAAAGGGCACCGGAGAAAAGAGATGCATGTAGGTTTTTTGGTTTCTGTGGGAAACAAGTTGACACACTTGGGCCTCATTTTGTATTAACAGAACAGAGAGTTGTAGATATAAGTAGCTAGATCGTGCAGCAACTGCCATGAAGTCTGTACACTGAAGAGAACAGTCTCACATCTAGTTTTCATTTTGTTTTATGTCATATTACCTTATTTATAGCATTCACTGGTATGTTTGTAGAACGCAGATGTTTTCAAATGCTCTGGTTTTGTCTACATGGTTATTTCCTTGTCCTATTTGTAAGGAATCCAACATTGTAAGACATATTGCATGTTTTTCTCTTGACGATTGTTTACCTTGAAGCGTCATGAGCTAACTTGAGCTGTTGGATTTTGTGGAGAAACTTTAAAAAGGGTCTGTGAAAAAGGCATTGTGGTGAGTCGCATTATGCACCCGAGCGTAAGGAGCAGATATCTGCCACCAGCCCAGCTTGGCCTGGATTGCCTCTGTGTTAGTTCCCCTGGTTAGTGCTTTTCTCCCTAACCACTCTTGTGACTGTGATAATGTGAGTTAAGGGCTGAGTTGCTAGTGATTTATGTGTGAGGTAGGCTGGTTTGAGGGAGGAAATCTATGGACCTAGTCATTTTCCTTGGTGGTAAGCTTTCAGGGGTGCAAAGATCGATCTTCCTGGGGACTTTTCTGGTACCAGGAAGATATCGCATAGATGGGACCTCCAAAGACACACATTTAATTTTTAGGCCTGTTGTTCCTATTATGGGATGTGAGTTTCTTCACTGATGGGGATGCTGCTTATCTGAGAAGAAACTGTGAAAGGTGGTGTAGTATAGAGGTGTGGCTTAAGCTTTTAAGTTTTCTTCAAGGTTTTTCCCCTAAGCTTCATACTTCAGACGGCCTACTTACATGAGACTAGTATGTGATGTCAGGCTAACAACTTCCTAAATACCTGCAAGCCAGATCAGTGTCTCTTTTCTCTATATTCCCATGGAAATCAAGGGTCCCGCCGAATTTTCCATCGAAACAGTTGATTTGTGCTGTCTCTAGGAATTCTACAGGGCGTACCGTTGCTTCCTAACCGGTGTCATTTGGGAGATCGATCCCCCTCTGTACGTTCAAATGATTAATTTTGAGACTCTGCTCATGTGTGCAGTAAACCCTTTAATTCCCTAAGACCTTCCTTTCCTCCATCTCATACCCCATGAAGCCCGCTTCAGTTTATCTCCTGAATTTCTTTGGAATCTGTCAGCTCTCCCTCAACATCCTAATACTGAACTTGCCTGTCTGTTGCGATTAGGTCCTAACTAGTGTCCATATATCTTGTTTCCCTCCAATCCATTCTTCACACAAGAAAGCTTCAAAGCAAGTTGGAACATTGCTCATAAACATCGCTCACAAACATTGTTTTGAGAATAGAAAACACACTGGTGGCCTTTAAGACTCTGCGTGCTCTAGAATCCTCTCTGCTTCTCTAGCCCCATCTTGTGCCACGTTTGCCCTCACTTTCTATGCTTCAGATACACTGAATTAACCTTAGTTCTCACTCATCTGACAGAAGTCAGTTGAGAAATTATTTTTCACTGTGATTCCTAGCATTAAGGAATTTGATGATCAGGTTTTGTATGAGGACTAAAACTAAACTGGGAAGTGGAAGAATTGCGTTTCAACTGTTTCAGTCAACACGCATGTATTAATGATACCTAAGTATTGAACACCGGGCTAGGTTTCATGAGGGATACAGAAGTTCTGGCCATCTCTGGTTTTGGGTATCCCTTATTTGTTGAGACCTTTGCGTTGTTTGGTTGCCTTTTGTCTGTTTTCCAGATGGGAAAACAGGAACAAGGGAAGTATAGGTTATTACTAGGTGGGGTTGAACAAGTGGAGCAGCAAACTGCAAAGCAGAAAGAAGAGGGACGTACTATAGAGGGATGTGATTTCCATTTTCAAGGCGCCTGCGTCCTGTGCAGGGAGACAGCCTAACATAAAATGTGCCTAACAAAAGATCTATTGACTTCTTACTAAAAATCTCCAGTTCATATAACCCAGGGGTTTATACCTTCTCCTTTAAAAGTTCTATTCCTGGGACTTCCCTGGTGGTCCAGTGGTGAAGACTCTGCGCTTCCAATGCAGCAGGCGTGGGTTCAATCCCTGGTTGGGGAGCTAAGATCCCACATGCTGCGCAGCCAAAGAAATTTTTTTCAAAAGTTATACTCCTGTGTTGTTGAATTTAGTGGTTTAGATTTTGTTTGAATGTTAAGAAGATTTCAGTTTATTTACCAGGAACAAACAAAACATAATGTAAAAATAGTTTCCCAGAAACGATTTCCATCGTTCTCTTCTTCCCTTTCTCCCGCAGACTGACTGGTGTTTCATCTTGACAAGTTCTCTGAAGTTCTCTGTCATTCCATAGGAAAGCGGTCTGGCTTGGAGGTTGCAATCCCAGGGAATTTTTCATCAGCGGGGAAGTCTCCATCACTACAGAGGAATCAAGGTTGAAGTCAGTCCCGGGTAAGTGAGATGCTCCCCCTAAACACCAACACAGCAGTCGTGTACCTTTCAAGGGGTTCAGGGGCAAGATGGGCAAGGCATTTCTACTAACTCTTCTTAAGGATCATGGACAGTGTGCCCTATGCTACGAGGTAAGCGGTGACTGTTGTAATTCTTACTGGTGATCATTTCATGTCACTGATCCTTGGCTCTCTTTGTATCTCATAGGACTGTTGTAAGTCCAATACAAAATGAGTCTTCTTTTTAAAAAACTGAAATGTTTTACAAAGCCTAGCATTCTCATAGAGAGTCCTTTGAATTCTCCCCACTTTCCCGAGAGGCTAAGAACACTTCACACCATGAACTAGGAGAGGGGGTAGAGCCCTTTCTGATGAAATATAGAAACAAAGACAGAGTCTTAGCCTGCTTGCTCTCTGGACAGGATCTCGGACCACAAGGTCTTAAATCCTGGTATAAATGACGGAAGTGAGGACAGTTCAACTGGCACTCTCATAACAAGAGTTCTGAAACACCTTCCAAAGAGACTGTAGCAGTAGACGAGGGAAGGGAGTGCTACAGTGTGGTAGTACAGGGGGAATGCTCGGCTACAGCAGTGAAAAATGTGGTACCTATTGGTGTGCTCTCGGGGTTCTTGTACATGTAGCATAGATGACCTTTACAGTGTCCCTCCCACCTTCCCACCTGCATTAGGTGTTCTGTTTTTTTGTTTGTTTTTTTTTTTTTAATTTACGTTTATTGATTGATTGATTGATTGAACTTATTTATTCTACGTATTTATTTTTTTGGCTGCACTGGGTCCTCATTGGTGTGCACGGGCTTTCTCTAGTTGCGGCTAGCGGGGTCTACTCTTGGTTGCGGTGTGCGGGCTTCTCATCGCGGTGGCCTCTCTTGTTGCGGAGCATGGGCTGTAGGCGCGTGGGCTTCGGTAGTTGCGGCTCACGGGCTCTGGAATGCAGGCTCAGTCGTTGTGGCACATGCGCTTAGTTGCTGCACGGCATGTGGGATCTTCGCAGACCGGGGCTCGAAGCCGTGTCCCCTGCATTGGCAGGCGCCACCAGGGAAGCCCTAGCTGTTCTTACATAGAGTCTAAAAACAGAGAGCACTGAGAGAAGGTAGTGGTTATTAAAGGCTCAGGATCTAAATTCTACCTGTCTCTACACCCCTTCCCAGCTGTCGATTTGACCCCGTTTGTGAATGCCGACCTCATTCTTCAACTTTCTCTGCCGTTTGTATACTCACCTTGAAAACTTGTTTCTGTGATGCGTTGAGCAGACACAGGGTGGCAGATTGCAGAGGTGGAAGCTGGTGGTCGGATATTTGTGGGCTGAATCTCCTTCAGTCCCATTCCCATTTCTGGTTGCGCAGAGGCCCTACTTCCTGTGTATGACGCGGAGCCATAGGATTGCAGGCAGGAGCCACGTTCTCCATACAGTGAAGACCCCAGTGTGCCTTGGTTATAGTAATATACCTGGCTTCCTTCCTGGTAGGGAAGTGACAGGCGGCTATGCCCCTGATTTGTTCGTGGGCCTCCTGATACAGCAGTTCCCTTGGCTCTGGCCCTGTCGTCAGCTGCCCCTAGGAGGACTCTGAGCCCTAGCCACTTCTCTGGTAGATTTGCCTATTCCCCCACTATAATCACACCTGAATAAGGCAACTCAAACCTTTCAGAGATGTGTCGTGAACCTCTTGTTTTCTGAAATACCTATCTGGTGGTTGTGAGACTTAAGGCCAACCTCCCCGAGAGACTTTGTTTCTATTTCTCCTAGTAAACCTAGACTCATCTCCTGTCACCTTCAACTCTACTCCAATTGTGTTCTTTCAACCCAGACCCCTGACCCTGCTTTTTACTTCTGCCATTTCATCCTCACTCCTGCTTCCTTTCCTAAATCCATACGTCTCTTTTGGCCTTCCTAGCCCTGGGCCAAGTTCCTTCCTCTTTCCTCAGTTTTTACCCCTTTCCTTCATTCTCCCATCCAACTTTCAGGCCTTCCTTTCTCACGCTCCAGTTAGCAGCATCTCAAAATTCGAAAGGTTTATTACTCATCTATTAATTCTATTCCATTTACTTATTCGGTTCTATACCTATCTTACCTATGTATGGAAGAACCGCTGGTAGCCAAGGTGGCAGCAAGAATCCTAGCAGCTGTCACCTGACGTATCCGTAGTAGTCAGCAATTTCCATTTCTTTGTCCCTCTGGGTGAAAAATTGCAGCTTCCCCGAAGAGGTGTATCTGGCAGCATTCTCCCGTTGTTGTTGAGCCCGCCTCTTCATGGCCTCTCGCTCTGGCCTCTGCTCTTGTTCGATGGGCTTTGACATGACTGGCTCAGGCACGTTGGGTTCCCTCCATGGAACTCGTTGCTTGCTGAAGTCTTGGAGTAGAAGTTGGGTTTGGAGCTTGGGTGGGGACTGGCGCTTAGTCACAGCAGGGGGAACAGGCTCGCGCTGGAGAGAAGCGCCAGATGAAGTTTTGTAGGGTGCAGGCCTAGGAGCAGCAGGCTGAGGGACACGAGGCTGGGTATGGTTGGTCCAAGCCGGTTGGGTTGGGTTGGCCACAGTTGGCTGAGCTGGTTTGGCGGGACCTGGCAAAGAGGCAGGAGCTGACTGGGATGAATTGACTGCAGCAGGTTGAGCTGAGTCAGTAGAACCAGGCTGGGCACGGTAAGCCACAGCAGGCCGATGTGAGGCCAGAGACTGTGGCCTCCGAGGAGCGGGTCGAGCTTGAGGCTTGTCCCAGGCAGAAAAAGGCAGAGGTATCAACTTGACCTTCCCAGGAGGAGGCCGCTCACACTGGGATGGAGATGGACACTCTGTTTCAGCACTGCTGTCTGGTTTCTGGGCTTGGACTTGCGTTTTCTCAGGCCTCTTACCCTCACGTGGGGTATGCCGCCGTGGCTGGATCGCTGGGGGTGGCTGGGGGTCTTTGGGGTTGCTTGAATTTCCCAAGAGCCGACAGGAAGAGAGCCCAGTTTTCGTCTCATTCTTCTTCCCCAGCGCATGAAGAACCTTCACAGACTCCAGCATGCGCACGCCAAGGGAGGTTCGAGGCTTTTGAAAGCTCTCTTGGCGAAGCTCAGTTTGGTGTTCCTTTCGCTTCGTGTTGGGGATTGCTGGCTTGTCTTCTGCCTTGACTTTGTTCCCTGACTGCTTGTTCTCTTCAGCCTTGTTTCTTCCTCTGGTCCTTTTGGTCTTTTCCTGCCCATGGCTCTCAGTTTTGCTGATCTTTCCGGATGCAGCTTTCTGAGGTTTGCCTTGAGAGTGCTTGGCCGTGTTCGCAGGAGCCCTGTCACTGACTGCAGCAGTGCATATAACCGCTTCTCCCCCTAACAGGCACTCTGGATCCTTTGGCTGGATTTTGGCCTTGGGAGCACCACCGATAGGCTCAGAGGCTTTCTGTTTGTTCTTCCTGGGTTGATCAGAGGGAACCTTTACGACACTTGGCTTTTCCTGCACCTGATTCACCTTAATGGCTCTGGTGTCTTCAGCTTTGATCACGTTGGGACCTTGGGATCGATCAAGATCTTTCCAAGAATTAAAGAGCTGGGGAAGGTGAATATCCTCCGCCAGTGTAGTAATGTCTGCAAGACCACTGCTAGGTTCAGTCCCATTTTCAAGTGTCCCTAGGTCCTGACGACTCAGGCTGTTCTCTCCCAGATCAGCATTTTCAGAACCAGGCTGCTCCTCTTGGCTGAGGGGATCGGTGCAGGCCAGCGGCTGGGGAATATCAGGGATTCCTAAAGGGAGTAGTGGAGGATCTTGGTTTTCTATTGGGATCTGGTAGGCCTCCAGAGGCTTTGACAGCTTGGTTTTGATATCCTCCACGTTCTTACTCTCTGTTTGTCCCTGGCTTGGAGCTGGAGGCAGGGCCAGGAGACGCCTGGCACTCTGGACTGGAGCTGTCACTGAAATGTCCCCAAGTTCAGATGGTGGGTTACTCTCAAGTATGTGACTGTTTCTGCTACTGCAGGACTTGGGGAGTTCTTGAGTTTGTGTCACACAAAACGTCTGGCTTGGAGGTTGCAATCCCAGGGAATTTTTCATCACCAGGGAAGTCTCCATCACTACAAAGGGATCAAGGGAGAAGTCAGTCCCTGGTAAATGAGATGCTCCCCCTAAACACCAACACAGCAGTCATGTACCTTTCAAGGGGTTCAGGGGCAAGATGGGCAAGGCATTTCTACTAACTCTTCTTAAGGATCATGGACAGTGCCCTATGCTACGAGGTAAGCGGTGACTGTTGTAATGCTTAACTGGTGATCATTTCATGTCACTGATCCTTGGCTCTCTTTGTATCTCATAGGACTGTTGTAAGTCCAATACAAAATGAGTCTTCTTTTTAAACAACTGAAATGTTTTACAAAGCCTAGCATTCTCATATAGAGTCCTTTCAATTCTCCCCACTTTCCCGAGAGGCTAAGAACACTTCACACCATGAACTAGGAGAGGGGGTAGAGCCCTTTCTGATGAAATACAGAAACAAAGACAGAGTCTTAGCCTGCTTGCTCTCTGGACAGGATCTCGGACCACAAGGTCTTAAATCCTGGTATAAATGACGGAAGTGAGGACACTTCAACTGGCACTCTCATAACAAGAGTTCTGAGACACCTTCCAAAGAGACTGTAGCAGTAGACGAGGGAAGGGAGTGCTACAGTGTGGTAGTACAGGGGGAATGCTCGGCTACAGCAGTGAAAAATGTGGTACCTATTGGTGTGCTCTCGGGGTTCTTGTACATGTAGCATAGATGACCTTTACAGTGTCCCTGCCACCTTCCCACCTGCATTAGGTGTTCTTTTTGTTTTTTTGTTTTTTTTAATTTACGTTTATTTATTGATTGATTGTTTGAACTTATTTATTCTACGTATTTATTTTTTTGGCTGCACAGGGTCTTCATTGCTGTGCACGGGCTTTCTCTAGTTGCGGCTAGCGGTGTCTACTCTTGGTTGCGGTGTGCGGGCTTCTCTTGTTGCGGAGCATGCGCTCTAGGCGCGTGGGCTTCGGTAGTTGCGGCTCACGGGCTCTAGAATGCAGGCTCAGTCGTTGTGGCACATGGGCTTAGTTGCTCCACGGCATGTGGGATCTTCCCAGACCAGGGCTCGAACCAGTGTCCGCCGCATTGCATTGGCAGGCGGATTCTTAACCACGGCGCCACCAGGGAAGCCCTAGGTGTTCTTATATAGAGTCTAAAAACAGAGGGCACTGAGCGAAGGTAGTGGTTACTAAAGGCTCAGGATCTAAATTCTACCTGTCTCTACACCCCTTCCCAGCTGTCGATTTGACCCCATTTGTGAATGCCGACCTCATTCTTCAACTTTCTCTGCCGTTTGTATACTCACCTTGAAAACTTGTTTCTGTGATGCGTTGAGCAGACACAGGGTGGCAGATTGCAGAGGTGGAAGCTGGTGGTCGGATATTTGTGGGCTGAATCTCCTTCAGTCCCATTCCCATTTCTGGTTGCGCAGAGGCCCTACTTCCTGTGTATGACGCGGAGCCATAGGATTGCGGGCAGGAGCCAAGTTCTCCATACAGTGAAGACCCCAGTGTGCCTTGGTTATAGTAATATACCTGGCTTCCTTCCTGGTAGGGAAGTGACAGGCGGCTATGCCCCTGATTTGGAATCTGAGATGGTGCTTCCTGAGCAAGCCTGGCAGAAAGTGATGGATATAGAGGGACCATGTTATTGGCGTCTGAAGTTTTATCATCCTGGGCTGCCATAAACATGGAGGAAGCAGCTGGGTGCCGGTCAGTGAGTGCCAGAGTAAAGTCTCCGAGTGAAGAGGAATTCTTTTCAGTGCTTCCTGTGATGTCCCACTCAAGAACACCTGGATAGGAAGGAGCTGAAGTGGAGATCTGGCTGTGGTCAGTAACTCCAGATAACATAGTCGTGCTGGAATGTTGGTAAAGGTAGGCACTACCCATGAGTGTCTGGAAAGAGGTACCGGTAGCCGATGCCGAACTGACGGCAGGGGCAGAGACTCTGGAGAAGTTGCAGACACTTCGTGTTAGGGAAGTTGCATTGCTCACCACAGGAAGACAATGCTGCAGAGAATTTAGAGTTCCAAGTAGAGATGGATTTTGGAAATTTTCTGTAAGAACAAGAGGGTCATGAAAAACTCAGGGAGGTTGAGAAATTCTCACTACGTTTGAGGAACAGCATTATCTTAAGGTTCTTGCTCTCAGGACACCTCTACTATCGACCCTTCCTGAGAAACCCAAAATCAGACAGTTAATGATGGCTGTAAGGACTGAGCAGTTTTCCACTCTTCTGTATTAACTGCCTGTGCTCCCATCTTGGGCACAGATGGGCAGAAGAGCCAAGTGGTATGGTTCAGACATTGTTCTCTAGGCTGGAAGCAACCTTCTCCCTGCCCTGTCTTTCCCTTCAGCCTGCACTCGTATTGACTTCTATGCTATTTCCTAGACTGGAAGCATTTTAGAACTAGGAGGCCCTTAGAGAACTTTCTCTTTTTTCAGTCTCATTTCACGAGTAAGGAAACTGAGGCTCAGAGAGGTCGGGTTGACTTGTTCAGGTTCTCTCATTATGTTAGTGTCATTACCAGGTTTCAGAACCTAAGTATCCTGACTTCCTTGCCAGGACTCCACTCTGAGCATGATAGTGCCAGAAAGCAGGAGAAATAGAACTTATAATATAAGCATTTTTTTTGTCCATTAGAAAACAGTACGGCCATTACCATTGTCATCTTCAGTGTCTCCCTTTGCTTGTGCAGTTCCCACGCTATTACCTAGAGTTGACGTATAGCTCAGTCCAACTGGTGAACTGAAAGAGTCATTTTTGCCCTCTTCAAGCCTGGTTTCTCATCCTACCTCAAAATGATTACCCGAAAGTGGATTTCTTAAGTGCTTTTGGAAAGAGAAAAGTTATCTGATTACTTCAGATTACTCATCTATAAAGTGGTTATAACACCACCACCAATAATAATAGCAGTAATAATTAATAGATGAATAAGCTGATCTATTGCGTATGATTTATATGGAGGAAGATACAATAAGTTCTAGAAAGACAAAGAAAAATCATGAAAAACATGTTACGTAACGAAAAAGAAATCCATAGATATTAATGAAAACTGGGGTATGTGGGCAAGTATCAAAGCCTAATGAATTTACTAACAAATGACATTCTGTACCATACATGCAATATTATGAAAGTGAATTTTGCCCACTCTATTTTAGTGAATACTATTAACCAAAAAACACGATGGAGGTGATAGAGGTGAATGAATTCCTAGCCAATGCATACAGACAGAGACGATAAATCAGTAAAAAATGCACAACAAGCAACAGAATGCAACAAATGTGAATGTATAGGTAGCCACAACATATATAGACAAGTATTTCAATGAAAACCGGTACAAAGCAGACAGCAAAATAGTAAGTGTAAAAGAGTTTCATTATTGTGCTCATTCATATTTTTACCCAGCAAGTAACAGGTATTAAGCCTAGGAGAAATATATCTTTCCATGAATATAACTCATATAATAAGCAGAAAGGAAGCTTAAAAAGTATCAAGAAGGTTTTTGTATTTATCCTAGAACTTAGAATCATCTTCCACATCCAAGAAGATGACATCCCAAGACCTCAAAAAACCATCATCCCTAGAATCCAATTAAAAAAGATTTTCAAATGTAAGAAAATCCAAAGGACTCCACAATATTGTTTTAGATAAATGTGGATGTTTGTGTTTTCTTTTTTTCTTTTGCCGCGCCGCGTGGCCCTGGCCGTGAAAGCACCGAGTCCTAAAGCGCTGGACCGCCAGGGAATTCCCTAAATGGGGAATTAGAGATGTGGGGCTTGACTTTTTCTTTTTCTTCTCCGGTAGCTAAGATCTACAAGCGAACGATGGCTGTTGATCAATGTGCTCTCTGTGTTAGGAAGGAAATAACTGTAAAAATGAAAAGCAACCTTGCCTTAGAAGCTACATATCACACAAAGGAAATAGTCCTTCTGATTCAATGTAGAAGATATCATTTAAAATGTTTAATTGGTCAAATGTCTACCTAGTTTAAAAATTAGAAAGAATAGAACACTGAAAAGCAGCCCCCTAGATAACCACTTTGGTTTCTGGTTTCTAGGAAGCATCATTTCTAAAACATACTTCTAAAGTGTTTCTATTCCAAACTGTCAAGTGCCAGCTGTATTCAGAGAGGCAATAAAAGAAAGAAAACGGAGTATGACTTTTCTGATAGGCTGCCTTTCCTGGTGATCCCCTGTTCTGGCCTTACTTTCCTTCTTAGTCTGTTAATGTAAGGATTTGCTACCATCAACTTTGTTTTGCCCTGCTCTGAGCAGATTTCCCTCTGTGCTGTTTCTGCTTTAATTTAAAATCTTTGGCTCCCATCAACATTCCATGGCAAACTGCCTCTTTCTTGAGAGCTCCTCTATGCTTTCCCTCTTCATTCTTATATTTTTTTCCCATCTCTTGGTTCCTGTTGGCCTGTGCTAATGAAAACAATCCTAAACTTGCTTACGTTTGACTCTGTGCCTCCCTATATAGCCCAGTACTCTCCATCCTCTCTCCCTATTCTCTCTTTTCAACTAGTCGAAATACTAGTGGAGGGAGACCATTGGAGATGAAACATCTTGGTATATATCGCTAGTTTTCTGTGTCACCTGGCTTTTCTATGTTTCTGTTGAAACACTCTTTTGAGAAGTCTCTGATTTCATTTTCTACATGGGTACCCTTTAAGGCTCAATATTGGAAAAGAAGGGGATCAGAGTGATCAACCCAATGTGGTATCCTAACGTAACAGATAAGGAAAGCAGCAGGCTTTGTGAGGCAGTCAGTGATTTGTCCAAAGTCACACAGACAGTAAACGTCAAAGTCAAAACTGAAATTAGGTCTCCAGACTTGTAGTTCAATACTTTCCCTCATTATTCCACGCTATTTTGAATCTCCTCCTCAATTTAGGGGCACAAGAAATCGAACGCAAAACTTTCCAAAGTTTCTTTTCTTACCTGACATGGTCAGAGAAGAGGAGACATCAACTGCAGGTACAAGGGATGAGGAGACAACACTAGAGGATGTCTGAGTGGCTGCAGCTGAACGGCGCACGTGTCCAGTACAAAGGTCACTGGTTACTGGTCCAAACGGCTCCACGGAAACCCCAAGACCTCTACCAAGTGGTAGTAGGTTTGGTAGGAGAGTGATGTCACAAAGCAGGCAGTTGAAAGGTATGAGCTAGCCAATAGGGAGGTCCGATCCCCAACAGGAGGGCGGGCTTGGGTGAAGAGAGCGTAGGAGAGCTAAAACAACCCCTCAATTTCTGAGCTCTGGGGAGGAAATCCTAGAAGACAGATTTACCTCCCCCAGGCTCTTCCATTAGGGAAATCATTGCAACATTTCTTACAGACGTTCATTAATATAATTAACTAACAGTTACTTATATTCTACAGAGTATTCTATTTTATGTATCATATACTTAGAGCTATATAGATCTTATTTAACTAGTATCCTTAGGAAGGAAAGAGCCATGCAGTTTGAACTATTAGAGTTGTAACTTGGTTAAAGAGCAGGGTGAAGTTTGTTGAGTGTACCCTGTGGAGAATGTTGTGGTCCAAGGCTCTTCTCTTTTAGTTTCTTCTCCTTGACTCCTACCTTCCTTGGGCTGGGCTAGGCTGGGGGCCAGGTTGGACTTGCGACTTAACATTTCTCTTCCGCTTTCTTTTTTTTTTTTTTTTTTCTTCCATTATGGGCATTGCTTCTAGGACAAGCCTTGGTCTTGCATTGGATGTTCCTTCCTGTCAACTTCCAGCAGCAGGAGTCTTCTTTTCAGTGCTTGATGCTTCACGAAATAGACTCTGCCCATTGGCAGCAAATACCAGAGAGCCAGGAGACAGAGCTGGTTGCAGACCTTTCCTCTTCCAGCCTTTGGTTGCAATTGTTTTGCCCATGATTTGCTAGCTCTAGTTCCTTGGGCCACACAGGTATCCTGCCATCCAGCTCTTTTTATATGTGAGAGACATTCTGAACACTGTCCCTCTTTCTTTGCACAGAAGTATATACAGTGTGGCAGTTACCGTAATCTCCTCCCCCTTGCAAACAGCCCCTCTAGAATCTCGGACCTCTAGGACTCTCTGTCTTGCATGCTTGGGTGCAAGGCCAAGCACAATGAAGAGGAGAATAATTAGAGAAAGAGGAGGACATTGGTGGAGAACTGGGAGCAGGTAAGGTGAAAGGGCACCGGAGAAAAGAGATGCATGTAGGTTTTTTGGTTTCTGTGGGAAACAAGTTGACACACTTGGGCCTCATTTTGTATTAACAGAACAGAGAGTTGTAGATATAAGTAGCTAGATCGTGCAGCAACTGCCATGAAGTCTGTACACTGAAGAGAACAGTCTCACATCTAGTTTTCATTTTGTTTTATGTCATATTACCTTATTTATAGCATTCACTGGTATGTTTGTAGAACGCAGATGTTTTCAAATGCTCTGGTTTTGTCTACATGGTTATTTCCTTGTCCTATTTGTAAGGAATCCAACATTGTAAGACATATTGCATGTTTTTCTCTTGACGATTGTTTACCTTGAAGCGTCATGAGCTAACTTGAGCTGTTGGATTTTGTGGAGAAACTTTAAAAAGGGTCTGTGAAAAAGGCATTGTGGTGAGTCGCATTATGCACCCGAGCGTAAGGAGCAGATATCTGCCACCAGCCCAGCTTGGCCTGGATTGCCTCTGTGTTAGTTCCCCTGGTTAGTGCTTTTCTCCCTAACCACTCTTGTGACTGTGATAATGTGAGTTAAGGGCTGAGTTGCTAGTGATTTATGTGTGAGGTAGGCTGGTTTGAGGGAGGAAATCTATGGACCTAGTCATTTTCCTTGGTGGTAAGCTTTCAGGGGTGCAAAGATCGATCTTCCTGGGGACTTTTCTGGTACCAGGAAGATATCGCATAGATGGGACCTCCAAAGACACACATTTAATTTTTAGGCCTGTTGTTCCTATTATGGGATGTGAGTTTCTTCACTGATGGGGATGCTGCTTATCTGAGAAGAAACTGTGAAAGGTGGTGTAGTATAGAGGTGTGGCTTAAGCTTTTAAGTTTTCTTCAAGGTTTTTCCCCTAAGCTTCATACTTCAGACGGCCTACTTACATGAGACTAGTATGTGATGTCAGGCTAACAACTTCCTAAATACCTGCAAGCCAGATCAGTGTCTCTTTTCTCTATATTCCCATGGAAATCAAGGGTCCCGCCGAATTTTCCATCGAAACAGTTGATTTGTGCTGTCTCTAGGAATTCTACAGGGCGTACCGTTGCTTCCTAACCGGTGTCATTTGGGAGATCGATCCCCCTCTGTACGTTCAAATGATTAATTTTGAGACTCTGCTCATGTGTGCAGTAAACCCTTTAATTCCCTAAGACCTTCCTTTCCTCCATCTCATACCCCATGAAGCCCGCTTCAGTTTATCTCCTGAATTTCTTTGGAATCTGTCAGCTCTCCCTCAACATCCTAATACTGAACTTGCCTGTCTGTTGCGATTAGGTCCTAACTAGTGTCCATATATCTTGTTTCCCTCCAATCCATTCTTCACACAAGAAAGCTTCAAAGCAAGTTGGAACATTGCTCATAAACATCGCTCACAAACATTGTTTTGAGAATAGAAAACACACTGGTGGCCTTTAAGACTCTGCGTGCTCTAGAATCCTCTCTGCTTCTCTAGCCCCATCTTGTGCCACGTTTGCCCTCACTTTCTATGCTTCAGATACACTGAATTAACCTTAGTTCTCACTCATCTGACAGAAGTCAGTTGAGAAATTATTTTTCACTGTGATTCCTAGCATTAAGGAATTTGATGATCAGGTTTTGTATGAGGACTAAAACTAAACTGGGAAGTGGAAGAATTGCGTTTCAACTGTTTCAGTCAACACGCATGTATTAATGATACCTAAGTATTGAACACCGGGCTAGGTTTCATGAGGGATACAGAAGTTCTGGCCATCTCTGGTTTTGGGTATCCCTTATTTGTTGAGACCTTTGCGTTGTTTGGTTGCCTTTTGTCTGTTTTCCAGATGGGAAAACAGGAACAAGGGAAGTATAGGTTATTACTAGGTGGGGTTGAACAAGTGGAGCAGCAAACTGCAAAGCAGAAAGAAGAGGGACGTACTATAGAGGGATGTGATTTCCATTTTCAAGGCGCCTGCGTCCTGTGCAGGGAGACAGCCTAACATAAAATGTGCCTAACAAAAGATCTATTGACTTCTTACTAAAAATCTCCAGTTCATATAACCCAGGGGTTTATACCTTCTCCTTTAAAAGTTCTATTCCTGGGACTTCCCTGGTGGTCCAGTGGTGAAGACTCTGCGCTTCCAATGCAGCAGGCGTGGGTTCAATCCCTGGTTGGGGAGCTAAGATCCCACATGCTGCGCAGCCAAAGAAATTTTTTTCAAAAGTTATACTCCTGTGTTGTTGAATTTAGTGGTTTAGATTTTGTTTGAATGTTAAGAAGATTTCAGTTTATTTACCAGGAACAAACAAAACATAATGTAAAAATAGTTTCCCAGAAACGATTTCCATCGTTCTCTTCTTCCCTTTCTCCCGCAGACTGACTGGTGTTTCATCTTGACAAGTTCTCTGAAGTTCTCTGTCATTCCATAGGAAAGCGGTCTGGCTTGGAGGTTGCAATCCCAGGGAATTTTTCATCAGCGGGGAAGTCTCCATCACTACAGAGGAATCAAGGTTGAAGTCAGTCCCGGGTAAGTGAGATGCTCCCCCTAAACACCAACACAGCAGTCGTGTACCTTTCAAGGGGTTCAGGGGCAAGATGGGCAAGGCATTTCTACTAACTCTTCTTAAGGATCATGGACAGTGTGCCCTATGCTACGAGGTAAGCGGTGACTGTTGTAATTCTTACTGGTGATCATTTCATGTCACTGATCCTTGGCTCTCTTTGTATCTCATAGGACTGTTGTAAGTCCAATACAAAATGAGTCTTCTTTTTAAAAAACTGAAATGTTTTACAAAGCCTAGCATTCTCATAGAGAGTCCTTTGAATTCTCCCCACTTTCCCGAGAGGCTAAGAACACTTCACACCATGAACTAGGAGAGGGGGTAGAGCCCTTTCTGATGAAATATAGAAACAAAGACAGAGTCTTAGCCTGCTTGCTCTCTGGACAGGATCTCGGACCACAAGGTCTTAAATCCTGGTATAAATGACGGAAGTGAGGACAGTTCAACTGGCACTCTCATAATAAGAGTTCTGAAACACCTTCCAAAGAGACTGTAGCGGTAGACGAGGGAAGGGAGTGCTACAGTGTGGTAGTACAGGGGGAATGCTCGGCTACAGCAGTGAAAAATGTGGTACCTATTGGTGTGCTCTCGGGGTTCTTGTACATGTAGCATAGATGACCTTTACACTGTCCCTCCCACCTTCCCACCTGCATTAGGTGTTCTGTTTTTTTGTTTGTTTGTTTGTTTTTAATTTACGTTTATTGATTGATTGATTGATTGAACTTATTTATTCTACGTATTTATTTTTTTGGCTGCACTGGGTCCTCATTGGTGTGCACGGGCTTTCTCTAGTTGCGGCTAGCGGGGTCTACTCTTGGTTGCGGTGTGCGGGCTTCTCATCGCGGTGGCCTCTCTTGTTGCGGAGCATGGGCTGTAGGCGCGTGGGCTTCGGTAGTTGCGGCTCACGGGCTCTGGAATGCAGGCTCAGTCGTTGTGGCACATGCGCTTAGTTGCAGCACGGCATGTGGGATCTTCGCAGACCGGGGCTCGAAGCCGTGTCCCCTGCATTGGCAGGCGCCACCAGGGAAGCCCTAGCTGTTCTTACATAGAGTCTAAAAACAGAGAGCACTGAGAGAAGGTAGTGATTATTAAAGGCTCAGGATCTAAATTCTACCTGTCTCTACACCCCTTCCCAGCTGTCGATTTGACCCCGTTTGTGAATGCCGACCTCATTCTTCAACTTGCTCTGCCGTTTGTATACTCACCTTGAAAACTTGTTTCTGTGATGCGTTGAGCAGACACAGGGTGGCAGATTGCAGAGGTGGAAGCTGGTGGTCGGATATTTGCGGGCTGAATCTCCTTCAGTCCCATTCCCATTTCTGGTTGCGCAGAGGCCCTACTTCCTGTGTATGACGCGGAGCCATAGGATTGCGGGCAGGAGCCAAGTTCTCCATACAGTGAAGACCCCAGTGTGCCTTGGTTATAGTAATATACCTGGCTTCCTTCCTGGTAGGGAAGTGACAGGCGGCTATGCCCCTGATTTGTTCGTGGGCCTCCTGATGCAGCAGTTCCCTTGGCTCTGGCCCTGTCGTCAGCTGCCCCTAGGAGGACTCTGAGCCCTAGCTACTTCTCTGGTAGATTTGCCTATTCCCCCACTATAATCACACCTGAATAAGGCAACTCAAACCTTTCAGAGATGTGTCGTGAACCTCTTGTTTTCTGAAATACCTATCTGGTGGTTGTGAGACTTAAGGCCAACCTCCCCGAGAGACTTTGTTTCTATTTCTCCTAGTAAACCTAGACTCATCTCCTGTCACCTTCAACTCTACTCCAATTGTGTTCTTTCAACCCAGACCCCTGACCCTGCTTTTTACTTCTGCCATTTCATCCTCACTCCTGCTTCCTTTCCTAAATCCATACGTCTCTTTTGGCCTTCCTAGCCCTGGGCCAAGTTCCTTCCTCTTTCCTCAGTTTTTACCCCTTTCCTTCATTCTCCCATCCAACTTTCAGGCCTTCCTTTCTCACGCCCCAGTTAGCAGCATCTCAAAATTCGAAAGGTTTATTACTCATCTATTAATTCTATTCCATTTACTTATTCGGTTCTATACCTATCTTACCTATGTATGGAAGAACCGCTGGTAGCCAAGGTGGCAGCAAGAATCCTAGCAGCTGTCACCTGACGTATCCGTAGTAGTCAGCAATTTCCATTTCTTTGTCCCTCTGGGTGAAAAATTGCAGCTTCCCCGAAGAGGTGTATCTGGCAGCATTCTCCCGTTGTTGTTGAGCCCGCCTCTTCATGGCCTCTCGCTCTGGCCTCTGCTCTTGTTCGATGGGCTTTGACATGACTGGCTCAGGCACGTTGGGTTCCCTCCATGGAACTCGTTGCTTGCTGAAGTCTTGGAGTAGAAGTTGGGTTTGGAGCTTGGGTGGGGACTGGCGCTTAGTCACAGCAGGGGGAACAGGCTCGCGCTGGAGAGAAGCGCCAGATGAAGTTTTGTAGGGTGCAGGCCTAGGAGCAGCAGGCTGAGGGACACGAGGCTGGGTATGGTTGGTCCAAGCCGGTTGGGTTGGGTTGGCCACAGTTGGCTGAGCTGGTTTGGCGGGACCTGGCAAAGAGGCAGGAGCTGGCTGGGATGAATTGACTGCAGCAGGTTGAGCTGAGTCAGTAGAACCAGGCTGGGCACGGTAAGCCACAGCAGGCCGATGTGAGGCCAGAGACTGTGGCCTCCGAGGAGCGGGTCGAGCTTGAGGCTTGTCCCAGGCAGAAAAAGGCAGAGGTATCAACTTGACCTTCCCAGGAGGAGGCCGCTCACACTGGGATGGAGATGGACACTCTGTTTCAGCACTGCTGTCTGGTTTCTGGGCTTGGACTTGCGTTTTCTCAGGCCTCTTACCCTCACGTGGGGTATGCCGCCGTGGCTGGATCGCTGGGGGTGGCTGGGGGTCTTTGGGGTTGCTTGAATTTCCCAAGAGCCGACAGGAAGAGAGCCCAGTTTTCGTCTCATTCTTCTTCCCCAGCGCATGAAGAACCTTCACAGACTCCAGCATGCGCACGCCAAGGGAGGTTCGAGGCTTTTGAAAGCTCTCTTGGCGAAGCTCAGTTTGGTGTTCCTTTCGCTTCGTGTTGGGGATTGCTGGCTTGTCTTCTGCCTTGACTTTGTTCCCTGACTGCTTGTTCTCTTCAGCCTTGTTTCTTCCTCTGGTCCTTTTGGTCTTTTCCTGCCCATGGCTCTCAGTTTTGCTGATCTTTCCGGATGCAGCTTTCTGAGGTTTGCCTTGAGAGTGCTTGGCCGTGTTCGCAGGAGCCCTGTCACTGACTGCAGCAGTGCATATAACCGCTTCTCCCCCTAACAGGCACTCTGGATCCTTTGGCTGGATTTTGGCCTTGGGAGCACCACCGATAGGCTCAGAGGCTTTCTGTTTGTTCTTCCTGGGTTGATCAGAGGGAACCTTTACGACACTTGGCTTTTCCTGCACCTGATTCACCTTAATGGCTCTGGTGTCTTCAGCTTTGATCACGTTGGGACCTTGGGATCGATCAAGATCTTTCCAAGAATTAAAGAGCTGGGGAAGGTGAATATCCTCCGCCAGTGTAGTAATGTCTGCAAGACCACTGCTAGGTTCAGTCCCATTTTCAAGTGTCCCTAGGTCCTGACGACTCAGGCTGTTCTCTCCCAGATCAGCATTTTCAGAACCAGGCTGCTCCTCTTGGCTGAGGGGATCGGTGCAGGCCAGCGGCTGGGGAATATCAGGGATTCCTAAAGGGAGTAGTGGAGGATCTTGGTTTTCTATTGGGATCTGGTAGGCCTCCAGAGGCTTTGACAGCTTGGTTTTGATATCCTCCACGTTCTTACTCTCTGTTTGTCCCTGGCTTGGAGCTGGAGGCAGGGCCAGGAGACGCCTGGCACTCTGGACTGGAGCTGTCACTGAAATGTCCCCAAGTTCAGATGGTGGGTTACTCTCAAGTATGTGACTGTTTCTGCTACTGCAGGACTTGGGGAGTTCTTGAGTTTGTGTCACACAAAACGTCTGGCTTGGAGGTTGCAATCCCAGGGAATTTTTCATCACCAGGGAAGTCTCCATCACTACAAAGGGATCAAGGGAGAAGTCAGTCCCTGGTAAATGAGATGCTCCCCCTAAACACCAACACAGCAGTCGTGTACCTTTCAAGGGGTTCAGGGGCAAGATGGGCAAGGCATTTCTACTAACTCTTCTTAAGGATCATGGACAGTGCCCTATGCTACGAGGTAAGCGGTGACTGTTGTAATGCTTAACTGGTGATCATT
>NW_028124087.1:0-25457 GCF_965194825.1 Balaenoptera physalus | reverse complement strand
GCCCGTGGATAGGATTGTAAGGTGGAACCATAAAATTTCATCTTTGGGTCTTTATGTGCTGGTTCCCTGGGAGAGGACCCCAGTATTGCATAAAACACACTGGAGTAGTTTATGTGAGGTGGTATGTTTTGTACTGCTGCTTATAGTTTTTTTATACACTTGAAATTACTGGGAAGTACATTACTTTTCAAAAGAACCATGTCAAAACCATGCCCAAAAAAAGCAGAGAAGACATCAAACTTCATAATAGAGGCCAAGCCTTAACCAGATCCAGTTCACCTAAAGTGGGGACACTCATCATTCTTGTAGGGTCCACGTGTTATTAACAGGCACCATGAGAAGATTATATTAGGAGCCACTCTGTCTTGGGTGCTGTGGATGACCTGGCTGTAGTAGAAACAGTGGGATATCTGAATTCTAGTTTTCCACAGCAAACCACCAAAAACCTGTTAGAACTAATAAACGAATTCAGTAAAGCTGCAGGGTAAAAAATCAGTACACAAAAATCACTTCTCTTTCTTTTTTTTTTAATGAATTTTTTTTAAAAATATTAATTTATTTATTTATCTTTGACTGCATTGGGTCTTCGTTGCTGTGCACGGCCTTTCTCTAGCTGCGGCAAGCAGGGCTAATCTTCGTTGCGGTGCACGGGCTTCTCATTGCGGTGGCTTCTCTTGTTGCAGAGCACAGGCTGTAAGAGATCAGGCTTCAGTAGTTGTGGCACACGACCTCAGCAGTTTTCGATCGCGGGCTCCAGAGCACAGGCTCAGTAGTTGTGGCGCACGGCCTTAGTTGTTCTGTCGCATGTGGGATCTTCCCGGACCAGGGCTCGAACCCGTGTTCCCTGTATTGGCAGGCAGATTCTTAACCACTGAGCCACAAAGGAAGCCCTAAAAATCACTTGTCTCTCTATACACTAATAATGTGCCATCAGAAACAGAAATTAAGAAAACAATCCCATTTACAATTGCATCTAAAAAATACCTGGGAATAAATTTAACCAGGGATATGAAAGCACACTAAAAACTGTAAAACACTGATGAAAGAAACTGAACAGACACAAATGAATGGAAAGCTACCCCGTGCTCATGGATGCAAAGAACACTGTTAAAATGTCCATTCTACCAAAAGCAATGTTCAAATGCAAAGCAAGCCTGGTCAGAACTCCAATGGCATTCTTCACAGAAATATAGCAATCGTTCCTATCATTTGTGTGGAAACACAAAGGCCCCTGAATAGCCAAAGGGAGTCTGAGAAAGGAGAACAGGTTGGAGGCATCTCCCTCCCTGACTTCACACTACATTACGAAGCTACACTCACCAAAAAGTGTGCAATTGGCACAAAAACAGGCACGCAGACCAGAGGAACAGGACAGAGACCCAAGAAATAAACCTACGGTTATGCGGTAAGTTAATTCACAAGAAAAGAGCCAAGAACATACACTGGGGAAGCAACAGTCCCCTCAATAAATGGTGCTGGCAAAACTGGACACCACACACCAAAGAACACTGCACTCTGTCTACACCACACAAAAACTGGCTAAAAACCCAGTGTTCCACATGAAGCCCTTCCTCTCCTGGGTCCTCTGAGGACAGACACCCTCAGCACTCAACTAGACGCAAGAACCTTCTCCCCCACTTTTCCTCACCTTTTCCTTTAGCAGCGTCACCTCCCAGCAGGTCCAGAGGAGACCTGGTTCCTGTCAGCGTGAACCGGACCCCACAGTGTCCCAAAGCCCCAGTGGGTCCTGAGGACACCCGGCTTCTGCTACATCCGTTCTGCTGTGGAAATTCAAATTGAAATAGAGCCAAATGACCCATGAATTCTCCAAAATAGTTAAGGAGCAATTAACTAGAAACCGTAAGAAATGAAATGATTATAGACACAGACTTATTTTTTTTTTAATATTTATTTATTTAGCTTCGCTGGGTCTTAGCTGTGTCACATTGGACCTTTTTCTTTTTTAAGTTGCAGCATGCGAACTCTTAGTTGAGGCACGTGGGATCTAGTTCCCTGACCAGGGATGGAACCCAGGCCCCCTGCACTGGGAGCACAGAGCCTTAGCCACAGGACCACCAGGGAAGTCCCTAGACATGAACTTGAAAACTTATGCCAAATTCACACAAATTTATTCACAGACATTTCAAATGCAAGGCTATGAAAATTACAGAGAAACATAGAAGAAAATCTACATGACCTTGGGTTTCGTCTATAGATCACGAGCTTTGAGTTTTAACATACAAGGCCAATCACAAAAGAAAAAAAATATGGTGGACTTTATAAAATTAAAGATTTCTACCTCGATATGAAAACCAGCAACAAAAAGAGCGTAAATAACCAGACATTGGACATTTTTATGGGCGGGACAGAGTGGGACTAAACCCTGTTAAAAGATCAAGAGGTCATACATTTCTCATCCTTGGGGCAAGGGAAACATTGCACATGTGCAGAAAGGTTCCTTGGGGGTCAAAAAGGAAGGGGCACCACCCCAAAATAGGTGATGCTAAGGTCATCCCATAGGCCTCTGGGCGGTAATCCGTCTTGGAAAAAAGTTGCGCACGCATGTTGGGGAGGGTCCTAGGGCAGGGCAGGTGTGGAAAAAGAAACCAGATAATTGGCCAGAGGTGAACAGAGACCCGGAAGAACTGCCCTATATAACTGACTTAACCGCCTCTCTACTGCACTCCTCCTCATTAGGCAGGGTGTCCACACCTTTTCTCTCCGGGTGTGCATCTCTGCCTTGCTTCTGTCTGAACTAAACAAACTGTTTCTCTGTGTGCTCTCCCACTTGTTGCTGTGCTATGTCTCTAATAATAAACTTTGTACCTGTTTTTACAGTTTTTACCTCTATGAGAAATGCATTTTTCGCTGGGGGCAAGAGCTAGCGGGGGTGGTGGCTAGGATTCCTGGTTTTCATCCAGGCTACCCAGGTTCAATTCCTGGGCAGGGAATGAAGATCTCGCTTCATGCCACCACTCACTGCTGCCTCTCCAAGATAAAAAAGACAAGCCACAAACTGGGAGAAAAATACTTGTAAACCACATATCCAGTAAAGGACTTGGACTCTAAATGGGCAAACACCTCTAAAACAACCCCATTTTAAAAATGGGTAAGGATTTGAACACACACCTGGCCAAAAAAGATATACAGATAATAAAAATCATACAAAAATTATACATATACTATTAGGGATTTCCAAAATAAAATCGTGAGCCATCACAGCACACCTACTAGGATGGCTAAACTCCAACAAAACCATGGCAACACCGACTGCTGGAGGGTGAGAAGCAACCTCTCCTCATAGCTGGGGTGCATGTACAGCCACGTGGCAAGACAGTTCCGCAGCTTTTTCCACAACTAATCAAGTCTCCCCTCGGGGTCCAACAATTATGCGTCCAGTATATAGGCAACTGCTTTGAAAATCTATGTCCAAAAGCAGATAAGGGTGCAATTATGCACAGCAGCACTATTCGTAATGGCTAAAAAGCTGAAGAAATCAGGATATCCTTCACTAGATGACTGCATAAGCAAAGTGGAGGACATCCATGTCAAGGCGAGCAGAATACACCACGCCAATATATGTCTCTCTGGCATAAGGATTATTTCAGTCTCATTCAAAAAAAGAAAGATAGAAAAAACTGACCAGAGACTGACCTTTTATGAAGGACATTTATAAGGAAATCTCCATTTCTAATGCCGTGTCCCTCTTTGCACCAGAAATACAAGGATGATTAAATCTCAAGTCACTCTTATCAATGGAGAATTCCCGACTTAAATCTACATACAATACCCTTGTTTACTGTGCTTTGCATGATAACCTGCCACTATTGGCTTCCCCCCTTCCCCAAGGTCTTTTGTTTTTATCTGAAGATGGCATTTGGTATTTAAGGTGATGGCTTTGGCCATTTCAGGGAGTGACTCAGTTTTTCTGGGTATCTCTCCTGTATACAGGAGGTATACATGCTCTTAAACTTCTGTTTTTCTCCTGTTAATCTGCCTTTTATTACGGGGCAGGGGTGGGACTCAACCAAGAACCTAGAAGGACAGAGTGAAAATTGTTTTTCCTTCCATACACATGCAATGGAATACTACTGAGCAGCAGAAAGGAATGAACCATCAACCCATGGAAAGACATGGATAAATCCTCAGTATATACTGCTAAGTGAAAGAATCCAGCCTGAGGAGGCTGCACACAGTATGACCCCATTGGTGACATTCTGGGAAAGGCAAAGCTACACAGATGATAAGCAGATCATGGGGTGGGGGATTTGAAGTGTTCCATGTCATACTTTAGCATGGATACCTGTCACTATTCATTTGTCTAAACCCATAGATGTGTCTAGCCCAAGGGGTCAATCAAACTCTATTCAAATTTAGTTATTTACGGTGTAGGAGTATTACAGGATGGAATACTCAATGTGACAGAATCTAACTGTATTAGAAATGCATGGAAAAAACTCACTGTAGGGGATGGGATAAAAGGTGCTGACCTAAGTTAACTTTGGAAATGAACGCAATCTCTAGACTAAATGCAAAATGTACACAAACGGGGCTTCCCTGGTGGCACAGTGGTTGAGAATCTGCCTGCCAATGCAGGGGACACGGGTTCGAGCCCTGGTCTGAGAGGATCCCACATGCCGCGGAGCAACTAGGCCCGTGAGCCACAACTACTGAGCCTGGGCGACTGGAGCCTGTGCTCCACAACAAGAGAGGCCGCAATAGTGAGAGGCCCACGCACTGCGATGAAGAGTGGCCCCCACTTGCCACAACTAGAGAAAGCCCTCGCACGGAAACGAAGACCCAACACAGCCAAAAATAAATAAATAAATAAATTTTTTTAATTAAAAGAAAAAAAAAATAATGAAGTACAATATCAATATTTGAAAAAAAAATGTACACAAACAGTGGACTTTATTTTATGGAGTTCTTTCCAGGGTGTAGCAGCTAACAATTCTGAAACCTCTGCACATGTAATCTGGAAAGGAGCAATGCATAAGTAAATGGCAGGTAGTGGGCACCAAGCTCCTCACTGTGGGAGTGGGAAGTTACAAATAAGCAAGGGGAGAGACTCTGCCCTTATAATACTTGGCTGAGCTTCCTGGGAGGATGGTGTGGGGAGTTCACTGGCCATAGGAAATGCACAGATCTTTACACTGGGAAGGCTGTGAAGACATAGGAAACTCACACCCCATCTTTCCACCCATACCTGCTGCAAACACTCAGCCCTCTGTAATCAGCCAGTTGCACCTTTTTAGACATTCTTGGCCCCAGACAGATAAAGGAGCGTGAGGGTCTTCCATTACCTCTAAGCTGTCCCAGAATCCAGGCCCTGGGGGTGGAGCCAGGACGGGGGTGCCTGGGCTCCTGACCAGCAGGTGAGAGGAAGGAGAAAGACCAGTCCTGAGGACAGAGGTTCCCTCAAGTCTGTGAGCCCTGGAACCCTGATCGGATTCACCCCCAGTGGGGACATGGGTGGGGCCTGCAGTGGTTCTGTTTTCCACCCGGGCCCCTTTGATGAAACCACGGCAGCAATGGGCCCAGAAGTCTCTTGGTAGTGTTTCAAACTGACACAGCAGTTTTACGAAGGAGCAGGAGAATGAAGCTGAGCTCCTGACGGCCACTTCTGGCTCTGAGTTCCTTCTGTCAGGCCCACAGAGACATCCGTGGAGTCTGCTGTAACCCACCTTCCCCAGCCTGGTCTTTCCTCTCCCTCCCTACGATGAGTCCCGTGACATTTCCAGCCTGGACCCCTCTCCCAGGCCAGACGCCTCTGTCCAGTCACTGCACCCCCATCTCACCTTGGGGGCTAACAGGGCCCTCAGGGGACCGGGATCCTGCAGCTTCCCACACCCAGGAGCAGCCCCACCTTCCCTGGTTGCTGAGCCCAGACACCAGGTGTAACCGAACAGGACCCTATGGGGCCTTCCCAGGACAGACCCACCCCCCCCATATCCTCTGCTGTAGCTCCTCTCTGAAGTACCTGGATAACAGCATCTGATGCACGCTTCCTGAGTTGTTTTACAGACTTCTACCAGATGGAAGACATTAACTACTGTACTTGATGATCAAGAGCCCCCAGACCTACTGGCACCTAAAGATTGATGCAGTTCACCACCCTGTTACCTCACCATCAACCAACCAGAGAATTGTGCACCAGCTGATCTCATACCCTGCAACCCCCTCCTCCAAATTCACACTAATTCCCCTCTACACCCACAGTCCTGGCCCAAGCCCGATCTACTGCCTGGTTCCTCCATAAGGCCCTGACAAAGCTCCCTGCCCCCACGGTGCGTCTCACATCCCACCCCAACATGGTCTTTCTGAAGAAAAACGAGACTGTGACTCTCTCCCATCTGTAATCCCCCAAATGTTTCCCCACTTTCGCTAGAGTATCTGCTGGGAGAAACATCTGCCAAGGCCCTGAGAGTCCCCAGCATCCCTACTAGGCTGGTGGCTCTTGGTTCCCTGATACTGAGCACCTCAGCAGGCCAGGAGACACGGCAGGAAACCCCAGAACTGCTCACCTCAGGATGGGACTGGCACTGCTGCTGCCTGTTCAAAGAGAGCAGAGAAGGGTTCCCCAACTGGGACACAAACTCTGCACGAGTGGCCTCTCCCTTAGCTATCGCATGATCCCCATGGGACTTGAGGGAAGGAAGGACCCAGGCACGTTAGTTCCTAAGCAGGATGCTGTGGGCTCAGTTGTGCCCCCCAAAATTCACATGCTGAATCCCTAACCCCCAGGACCCCAGGATGTGGCTGTATTTGGAGATGGGGTTTTTAAAGAGGTGATCACGGTAAAATGAGGTCACTAGGGTGGATCCTAATCCAATAAGACTGATGTCCTACCAGAAGAGATTAGGACACAGAAGATCATGTGAGAAGATGGCTGTCTACACACCAAGGAGAGAAGCCTCAAGGAAAAACCAGCCTGCAGACACCTTGATCTCAGACGGCATGCAGGACTAGGAGGTAGGTCTGTTGTTCAAGCTCCCCGGTCTGTGGTGTTTGCTATGGCAGCCCCAAGCAGACTCACACACAGGGTAAAGAAGGTCTCACACTAGATAGCCCACTCTCCATTCCCCTGTATGTGAGTTACAGTAGCCTCAAGAACTGAGGAAGCTGTCCCCGAGGAAAGGCACAAGATATGAGATTTTAGGCATAACACGACTGCACTGATCTTTTTCTTTTTCCTTTTATAAGATTTTTTAAAATTTTATTTATTTATTTATTTTTGGCTGTGTTGGGTCTTCATTGCTGCACACGGGATTTCTCTAGTTGCGGCGAGGGGGGCTTCTCTTCACTGCAGTGCGCGGGCTTCTCATTGCGGTGGCTTCTCTTGTTGTGGAGCACGGGCTCTAGGCGTGGGGGCTCAGTAGTTGTGGCACACGGGCATAGCTGCTCTGCGGCATGTGGGATTTTCCCGGACCACGTCTCAAACCTGTGTCCCCTGCATCAGCAGGCAGAGTATCAACCACTACACCACCAGGGAAGCCCCACGACTGCACTGATCTTAAACGAGCCTGATCTACATTCACACGAGATGGTTTTGTCCTGTATATACACCCACATTAGCACCTTCAGTCTGAAGCGCAGACCTTTGGCTTCACCACCTCCACTGAGAGCATTACCTTAATCTGCTCGGAACCACCTCCTATAGGATTTCCAGAACCACAAAGCATCAGAGACTGCATGCTGATGTGTAATCATGTTTCACAGGACCAGAGGCTGTGCGCCAGCTTCCGGGTGACCCTGCCACAGCAGAGCCGCCCAGCTGTCCACCAGAACCCACGTCCCTTTTTCCTGTTCACAGCCAGCCTGCACCTCCCAGCTTTCCCACCCATTGCAGCCCGAAGGGCAAGTGGTGGAGGTGGTGAGGGCCTTGGCCAGCCTGTGTCCTAGGACGGAGGGCATGGTGCCATGTGGTCACCCCATCCCCTGCTGGTTGGAGCCCTCCACCTGAAAGCAGGGAAGTGAAACAAGGAGGACAGAGCCTGGGCCCCGACCCCCACCTGCCCTGAACTATCACATGAACGGAACACAGACATCTTGAGCATCAGACTATTTTGGGGGGACACTTTGTTCCAGTGACAAACCTTTGCTTTAAAAACCAAGGTGCTTTACAGATCCCTCCCCAACTGTAACAGAAAGTGAGGCTTAATTTCATCACAGAATAAAGTTATGGGGAATTTACTGGCCAAAGAAACTTAGGTTTGTGATACTCAATTAGTGAAGAATCTAAACAGACTTTGGGCTTGGGGTAGTAAATTAAAGAAGTACCAAGGGTTGTTCATATAGGCTTCTGCACCTTTCACATGAGAGACTTATTTCCTGCTTTCAAGGAGATAGATAGAGTGTCCCTCTTGCATCAGCCATTTATTAAGGAACTGTAATTCAAAATAACTGATATGCCACTGTGGAGCAGCCCTCCCTGAGACCCAGCCATACACAGAGGTGGGAATACATGCATATATTTCCTTGCATTGTCAGCTGAGCACTTTCAGCTCCTATATGGAACTTTTTCATAACATTATCTAGTAAAAGGAACCAGAGCTCTTTGAAATAATGGCTGACACTAGGACTGACACAGTAAATATATGAGCCAGGACAATCTTGAATCTTTTTTTTTTTTTTTTAATTTATTTATTTATTTATTTATTTTTTGGCTGTGTTGGGTCTTCGTTTCTGTGCGAGGGCTTTCTCTAGTTGCGGCGAGCGGGGGCCACTCTTCATCGCGGTGCGCGGGCCTCTCACCATCGCAGCCTTTCCTGTTGCGGAGCGCAGGCTCCAGACGCGCAGGCTCAGTAATTGTGGCTCACGGGCCTAGTTGCTCCGCGGCATGTGGGATCTTCCTAGACCAGGGCTCGAACCTGTGTCCCCTGCATTGGCAGGCGGATTCTCAACCACTGCGCCACCAGGGAAGCTCCAATCTTGAATCTTATATCAGAAAATAAGGAATTATCAAGAAAAAAAAGTCCACAGGGTGGAATGATGTCAAAGGAAAACAGGAGCCAATGGAAAGAGCTCTCAATAGCCAAAGTAGGAATGAACTTAGCAACAAAATCTGGACTGCTGGATTATAACAAAAAGTTAAAAAAACAAAGAAAAACAAACAAACAAAAACTGTCCACAGGTGTCCATGCTGGTAAAAATAAGTAACTGCACAGGGTTTTGTTTGTTTGTTTGTTTGTTTTGATCAATAAAGTTGAATAGAAATCTCCTATGTGGAAGTCCAAATAATTGATGTGGACACTCAGCCATCCATGGATTGTGGAGGTGGAGATAACTCCTGTCTCCATAAGTGCTGGTTCCCAAAGTAGCTTCCTCCTAAAGAAGACACACAGCACGGAAATGGGAAAAACTTAACTTCATTGTGGGGAAATCTGACAAACTACCTCAGCCAGGTGACCAAAGTTAATAGTAACAGTGATAAGTTGCCTTGAGATCCTGTTCCCTTGATATAAAGTGATGAGAAAGCACTTTACCTCTGTGATCTACTTACTTAAATCCATAACTCAAGCCTAATCCTGAGATAAACACCAAGTAAATTCCAAAGCGGGACAGTCAACAAAATATCTGACCAGTACTACTCACCAATGTCAAGGTCATAGAAACAAGGACAGTCTCAGAAACTGTGAAAGCCCAGAAGAGTCTAAACAGACATGATGACTAAATGTCACGTGATACACTGGATGGCATCCTGGAAGACAAAAAGTTAGAACAAAGGAAACCCAAATGAAGTATGGATGTCAGTTAATAAGTGACAATTCGGTTGAAAACTAGAATGAGAAACCTATTGTGTCACACTAGAAATCTAGAGAAAATGGGTAACTTCCTAGTAAAAACACACATTAACAAAACGGAACATAACAAAGGAAAACACAAACAGAACAGTTAAGCCACCAAAAGACCTCTTCCCCATTTTGCTTGTCCTTTCACTGTTCCGGGATTTCGCTCTCCTGGGACAGGGAAGGAACAGAGACACAGCAGTCTGGCAGTTCCCCTAAGTTCGGACCCTACTCAGTGTCTTCATCTCGCCCAGCCATGCCCCATCCAGTAGGGCACCCAAGGGAGTCTCAGGGATTATTCGTTCTGATGTATCAGCTATGACTTTTTTGATTCCAATGGACTGGACACACTTACTAAAGTAAAATAAAACATTATTTTTAAACAATAGAAATAAATTAATAACTGCAAGAGGCAGGTTTAAGAGTGGATTTGGACCTGGCAGTTCTGGTGGCTCACTCTCTTGCAGTGTGATCTGGTCTCTCTCCAATCCTTTGTCCTGCTAAATGCCTTTGGGTGGCCCCATTCACAGGAACACTCTCTCTCACTGCATCCAGGGCTTCCAGAAACTCCAGGCTACACCCACTCAATGTCCATTTTAACAGAAAAGAAGAGGTTCAGTTAAGGTCAGTGACTGTGGTCACCCATCCAGGGCTCTTGCTGTCCTCCCTTGATGGCAGGAAGCTCTTCCACTAGCTAAAATAGCAACTTCGCTGTTGGTGGTAAACTCAAGACTCTTGCTTTGGGCATCAGGGCCTCATATCAGAGGCTGGCCCTGATTGCCAGTGTACCTCAAAAGGCACACAGACTTCATCTGTGTCCCTGGGAGGTGGGAGCCCAGGAGTCACACCTGCCCTCTGACTATATTAATCACCCATCTCCACAGAACACATTTGCTCATTTCCCAGTCTCTGCTCTCTCCTTTACAGAGAACAGAAACCAAACGGTAGGTGGTAAGGAAACTGTTACTCAACGGAGCAGTGTCTCAAGGATGATTCTGTACCGCGGAATCCACAGTTGGCTGGCTTTCCGGAGGCCGCAGGGACTGGGCCCGGGGTGCACGTGGCTCCTGGAGACCACGTGGCCTCAGAGTGAGAACACCAGCTGGGAAGCCACTTGCTCCCATACCTTTGATTTTTAATGAGTATGAATGTCAAAGGTTTGCAACAACCCAAAGGCCAAAGGATTGCAGGGCCACGGTCTGCTGTATGCTGGTTGTGGCCAGGGCCACACTCAATGTCTACAGGGTTATTTCCTCTCAGAAGGCTGAGAGGCTATGAGGGAGGAGGCCCTTTTCTCAATCACATGGATGTAGGGAACTGAAACATCCCAAGGGGCCATCTATGCTACCCAGGTAGCTGTTCAATTGCCCAGCAGCAAGGTCAGCTCAGTGATTGGCCACAGGGGCTTGACAGGGCCCAGGCAGGCCTGAGCTGGAGGACCACAGATGCCTGCCTGGATGGTCAGGGGTCAAGGGATATTCTGAGATTTTATTATCTACTACTGCCCACTCAAATGGGACGAAGGATGCAGCCAGTCCTGAAGGGCACCGCCAGCCCTCAAGAAGGCAACATATGGGGGCTGGCAGCGCTACAGCCTTGCATGCATGCCAACATGTCCCACTGAGCGCACTGCGTGTCAGGGCTGGGCTGGAACCTGGGTCCAGCCCCACCCTCCCCATGTTGGCGGCGGGGGACCTTCCTGACTTCTGAGGCCCTCCACAACCACAGACTGAGGTTAAGTTGGAGATGAAACAGCCAGCAACCAGAGCAGACATTTCATTCATCTTCTTTAGAGTCCAGGATGCGGAGAGGAAGCAGAGGCGGAGCAGAAAACCAACAGTCCAGCTCGACCCCGTGTCACTTGTACCAGGTGAGTCCCGTCCATCGTGGAGGCTCAGATAGAAGAGAGAGGGGAAGGCGAAGCAGGCCCATTAGATCATGAACACTAGGTGTGTAAAGTATGAGTACTTTCTGGTTTTCTTTTTATTTACAGGAATTTCTATTTTTCAATCATTAAGATACGCTATTAGTAAAATAAAAAGATTAAAATTGTGTATACCTTTTCACACGCCCCTCACTAAATGTGAATTCTGTAGAAGGTACACATCTTCTGAAATCTCTTCTTACAAGAGTCACGGATTTACTTACTAAAAGCTGGCTGGAATCAACACAGGTGACTTTGCAGTTTTAGGATTGCCTGGGTCCGTGGCTTGCTGGGCTGCAGTTCCTACTTTCCACCTCTGTAAGATGCAGGTGGAGAAGAAAGGGTGAGACCTGTCTCTCTATGAGCTGTTCAGCTAGGACTCTGAGGTACCTACCTTGTGCAGCACGTGGTAGCAGAAGCACGGGTCACAGCAGGAACAGAGTACTTGGTCTCGGCCCTTAGATGACCCAGAGTGGACATTACATACTCAGCCAACAACCAGAAAACAGAGTCCCTTTATTAAAAAAAAAAAAAAAAAAAAATTACATTCAGCCAGCACCTTGGGTTCACCCAGGCCTGCTCTGACCTTCTGTTCCCCCTCTAGCACAGGCCAACGAGATAGCTCTGGGCAAAGCTGTGTTCCTACTCACCTCCCACCCACCTCAGTCAGGTCTTGCTGAACCCAGAGAACCAGGAATGCTGAACATCCTTCCAGTTTGGGGCCCCAAGGCTGTAAGCTCATTGCAGTGGGCCAGCTCTCTGGGGTCCTTCCGGCACACTCCCGAGGGTAGTGACGGGGATGCAGCTGGAATCTGAGTTGCACAGTCTGCTCATTTCACCTTCACTCGTTACGAAAAAGGTCTTTACCCATGAAACATTCACCCCACTTTTGGTCCTTTAAAAAAACAAATTTTCTTAGGAACTTTTACACCAAAGTGTCTTCCGGAAAGCAAACGTTCAGCAATAAGATTTACTTCAGTACAATTTCATTTTATGTACATACAAGTGTACTTAAAGAGGGCCATGTATAAAATGAGATGCCTCGTTTGCCATTTCTTTGAAGTCTGAGGCACCTGAGGGTGAGCATACCTGAGGTTTGTGATTGTTGCTTTCATGGAGTACTGTCTTCCGCCTTTATCTCCAGACCCAAGGATGGGGAACAAAGGTGAAACAGGTCTGCACACTGCAAAATGTCTTCAGAAATCTGCAAACCCAGCTTCTTACAGGAGTTAAAGGTTAAGGACCAGGACAATGAAAGGGCGTGTGGGGGAAGGAATAGCAAGTAACCAAAACAAGGTGTCTGCGACCAGCCCACCTTCTCTGTCACGAGTGTGCACCTGGGGCTGGTCTCTGTGTTTGGGGAGCCCTTGTGCTTCACAGAAGCAGTGCTGAGCCAGGGTGGAGGAGCTGGCCACAGACACCACCTGCCAAGTACCTGTGGGACCCACTCTCAGTCCTGAGCTAAGCTTAAACCATAATTACATTTATTTACTTATTTACTGGGACAGGCAACGTGCTCAGTACTTGGAGTGACTATATTCCCCCCCATTTTATTGTTTTAAACCACTTTATGAAGGTATCATTGACATACAGAAAGCTGTACATGATTAATACATGCAACTTTGTGAGTATGGAGACAGATTACACCCATGAAACCATCACCACAATTTACACCGTAAACATATGTGTCACTCCAAAGGTGTCCTCCCGACCGATTCATTCCTTTATTTATTATTATTGCTATTATCATCATTCTTTGTGTGTATGGTAAGAACGCTTAAGATAGGAGCCATCTTCAGTAAATTTTAAGCACACAATACAGTATTGTTAACTACAGGCACCATATTATACAGCAGAACTCCAGAACTTGTTTTCATATGGCATAACTGAAACTTTGTGCCCTTGCACTAGCACCTCCCACTTTCTCAGGGACTCAGAAGGGGTGACCTGTTGCCTCGGGCCTTGACAGCTGGGAGGAAGCAGAGCCTTGGCGTCTTCCTGCGCTGTCCAGACCTACACGCGGTCTGCAAATGCTCTGCCCCTGGCCGCCGCCCCTTGTTCACACGCCCTGGTGTGAAACCCCAAGTTTGGACCCCAGGCCACCCATGCATGAGTGGCAGAAACCCTTCCCCAAGGACCTCCCTCTGCCTCTTTTTCTAGTCTTCTCCCTCCCTCCCTCCCATGCCTCTCCTTGCTTCCCCGTGAAGAAGGAGCTGGTGGAGAAAAGCAAAGCCCGGTAGCTGCAATCACACACACACACACACACACACACACACACACACACACACACACACACTGCTCCCTGCGGTGAGGGCTGCTCTCAGTGGTCGGTGCGTTCACACATTAAGCCTCATGACGACCTCGGGAGGGTAGTCCTCACTGTTCCCCCATTTCACAGATGAGGGCCCGAGGCAGAGGACAGCAGTAGCGCATCCACCCTCACACAGGATGAGGCCCAGGCGCCCCTAACCTGTGGCTCACCTGGCTCCAGCCACAGCCGCCTCGGGTTCTCGCAGACTCTGCTGGGTCTTTTCCACAAATCCCTTCGACACCTACAGGCTCTTAACTAATCTACGAGGGCAAGTTACTCAAGTTCGTCTGAAAAACACCCCCCGGCAGGTTTCTAACCAGCTATGAGCACGGGAAAAACTGAAGACAGATGGGAGAGCCCAGGTTACAGAAGAGCTTGAAGCAGCTGCTTCGTTCGCACAGTAGGAGAAGGGAGAGCTTGGCAAGGAAAAGAAGGTGCGTGGCTGGGAAGGAGGGGCGTGTGGACCCTCTCAAAGCCCCGTCCTCCACTCAAGCACACACTTGGACCCAGCCCAGAGCAATGTGAGGACTCTGCAGTCAACAGGTTGAAGAAGGCGTACACCCTGGACCAAGGCCAAGTGCCAGCCAATGTCTTCAGAAGGGAAGAAAAATATAAAGTAGGCGGCTCTGCTTGGAGTCTTTGAGATTGAGCTGCGAGGGGCAGACCCCAGCATCATGCCACTCCAGCACATGTTCATGCCCAGAGGTACCTTCTCCACAGGGAACTGTGGACATTTGTAGAACATATCTGCCCTTTTTCTCCACAGAAGAAGAACCTGAGAGTCAGAGAAATGAGGTATCCCATGGAGGAGCACACACCGCTTACAGGTTGTAAATAGCTTCAGGAGGTCACCACTGCTGACCAAGTCCCAGCTGCATGCGCATTTAGGCACACAGGCGGGTCAAGAGTCAGGCAGGGTCCTTTTGCAAAGCTGCCTCGCTAAGCTTCCACTCTAATAAGGTTTTGGTTACAGAAATGCATACTCATGGCAGAAGTTTTTAAAATGCAGAAGATAACTGAGAAATAAAAATTCCCTGTGCTTCCCTCCCAAGAGATACCGCCACTAACCTACTGATCCACCCATCTCCTTTCAGCCTCAGGCTGAGCCCCTCTGACCTGGACGTCAGTCTGGCGTGGACACCACGCCCCGCACTACCCCTCGATGTCCAGTGCGGAGTGGCCAGCGTGCTGGGCCTTGGGGATGGGGTGGTCTGCGCCTGGGAGAGCCCTCTGAAGAGGGCAGCTCCGAAAGGCCCAAGCCGCGGGGCATGGTGTGAGGCTGCGTCTTCGTCACACCTCTGCTGCTGACCAGCGGGTCCCGGAGCCTCGCGACTCAGGGGCGCTCCGCACCGCAGACGCCACCTCGCTGCTAATCGGCCTGATTCGTCTCTTTCTACCCCAGATACCACCCTGCGCATTACCAGTGACGCCAAGACCAAGCCTGCTAGCGCCAAATCCAGCAATCCCCCCTCCTGGCTTTGCAGACCCTGCTCTACAACAGCGGGGAGCGCGGGGGTGAAGCGCACTCTGCGTGCACAGAATTCGGGGAGCTAACGAGGCCCTCAGGCCCCGACTCCTAAAGCCAGGGCACCGGGTCACTCACCAGCAGCGGACAGCAAAAGGCCCTTAAATCAGAGCAAGCTACAGGAGAGGACCATCGCCCCCTTGTGGGCAGGAAGGGGGTTGCGCTGTCTCCTGAGCTTCTCCTGGAGGCCAGCACTGCCACGTGCATAGGTTTCTCATCCTCAGCACTGCTGACATTCTGGGCTGAATCGCTCCCTGCGGTGGGCTTTGTCCTGGGCATTGCAGTGTGTTTAGCAGCGTCCCTGGCCACCTGCCGCTAGCCCACCCTCCGGATATTGCCAGGTGTCTCTGGGGAGGGAGGGTAAACTGTTCTGTTCAGGGACCCCTGCACTCATCCTGCCGCTCCGGCCAGCCCAGGGGCCACTGCGCCTGCAGGACTCACCTGCTAACCAGGCATACCGCGGAGGGTGGGCAGGGAGGGTACAGGCTGGAGTCTCTTCTCCCCCAGAGTTGGCATCCGAAAATCCTAACTGCTGATTCTGCAACTCCCATGAGGTTGACATTTCTCCCCTCTCTTATCAGGGGCTTGAAAACAAGTTATCTCTCTGTGGTTTCACTATTAAATCCCTTTTCTTTCTGATGAAAATGCCTTTGGTCCCTAAATACATACAAGTTTAAGATTTTAAGTGTACTGCTACTTCTATTTTAGATACAGATGACTATGAGGGCAAACCTAGGCCTTTTGGGAAACACATTTTTCTGGGTCTATAACATGTTTCCTTTTTGATACTGGGGGGCTCGGGTAGCAGTTTGGGATGGATTATTTGAAGCCAAAGGTTTGAGGACTGCATCCTTACACCTGCCTATTTTCCCTCTCAGTCTCCATCTGAAACTAGCCTGGATACATGGAAAGTGTGGACCTCGGCAGCCAGGATCTCAGTGAAGGGACTCCGCTGGCTGAGCTATGTCCATTCATGTCAAGGGCAAACTGCTCACTCCTGAACCTCTCCACCTTGGACCAGGTGTCGCATTGCAGGGAAGGTACAACCTACAGACACTTTTATTGGCAGACCTCTTTAAAGATTTCAAAGTGGGGCCACATGGTGTACGTTTGTTGCCAGGTTATCGCCATGAATACGGGAGGGAAGCGCTGTGGTGCCCACCTTACAAATAAAGAAAGCTGAGGCCCAGTTAAGTGGCTTGACCAAGTTGACCTAGATTCCGGTCTTTCATGGGAAGCCTGCAGGACACACAACAGGAATATAAGGCCTCTACACACTCCCAACACTTCTGATGAGATGCCTTCTGCCATCAGGCCCCCATTTCCCAGCGGACACGCAGCACACTTACACGTGCTTTCTAACAAGTGAAAAGAGACACGAGCTACACATTGGGCACGTCCCTGAATCAGCGTTTCTACACGGCGTGTTCTGCATGTAGCGAACTGCCTCAACTAAGGAATGCCTGAGTTAGGCCACTGGGCCTGTGCTTGCTCCAAAAGCTTGCACTGTAACACGAAGAAATGTGCTTTATTTGCAGTTGGAACACAAGCCGACTTTCTCCTGGAGTCAGGGTGACTTCAGGTAGGAAGTCCTAGAAGGAATGCTTAGCAGAGTGCTTTTTCACTGCAGCTCACAATAAGGCAATGAGGAACAATTCCATGGCATGTTAGACGGGGTAGAAACGTTTTCCTAAAGCTGTTTGAGTGCTGAGGAAATCTAGATCTCTCAAGGAAGAGTGTAGCATGTGGCCCTTTGGTCGGCATACACAGAGGGCATCTGAAGGGCCAACTGACCGGGCTGTTGCTCAGCAAACATAGAGGGTTCAGGGGGTACTCAGTGATCTGTAGGGAAAAGGGTGCCAACCAGGGGGCTTAGGAGTCCTGAAAACGGTACTTCCTCTAAAATAAAGCAGAAGAGTGACGAAGACATCATGGAAGCAGCTGCACGATTCCCTTTCTGCACGGCTACTAAGGGCATTACCTCGAGGCCAGTACTCACGTTGAGTTTCCCTTTAGCTCTAGAGCGTGGCAGGATGAGCTCCACCCCGGCCATCGAAGCACCCGGCTTAGCTAGAGAAAACTCCTTTTCTTCCCAGAGCCATGCCTACAGTGGCTAGTGGCCTGTCAACAGCAGTCAATTTCAAGTAGCTTCAAGGCAGCATGAATGGAGCTTTCAAAATGGGAAAGCAAGGCTAGTTCCATCAGGCCCCCATTTCCACGGGCACACGCAGCATACATCCCTGTGCTTTCTAACAAGTCCAAACAGACACAGGTGACCCAGTGGTTCCTTCCCTGAATCAACTCCTCGAAGCAGGGTGTTCTGCAAATAGCGAACTGTCTCAACCAAGGATCGCCCCAGCTAGGCCTCCGGGCCCGTGGCTCTTCAAAAGCCTGCAGTGTTACACGAGGACCTGGGCTTTAGTTGCATTCGGAACGCAGGCTGACATTCTCCTGGAGGCAGGGTGACTTCAGGCAGGGGGTCCCAGATGGAATGCGAAGCCGAGGGTTATTCTCAGTGCAGCTCAGACTAGGGTAATGAGGCAGACTTGCACGGAATGTTGGACCTGCTAGAAAGGTGTTCGTCGACCTGTGGGAGTGTTGAGGAAATCAAGCTGTCCCAAGAAAGAGTGCAGTCTGTTGCCCTACACTCGGCATACAGAGAGTGGCTCCGAAGGGCTACGGGCCTGGATGTGGCATAGCGGGCCCATGGGGGCCTGGGGTTACTCAGTGTTCTTGCAAGGAATAGGGTGCCCACGCGAGGCTCCTAGATGTCCTGCCAAGCGGACTGACGTTAAAATAATGCAGAGCAGGGGCTTCGCTTGTGGTGCAGTGGCTGGGAATCCACCTGCCGATGCAGGGGACGTGGGTTCGAGCCTTGGTCCACCAAGATCTCACATGCTGCGGAGCAACTAAGCCCGTGCTCCACAACGACTGAGCCTGCGCTCTAGAGTCCGGGAGCCACAACGACTGAGCCCGCATGCAACAACTACTGAAGTCCACGTGCCTAGAGCTTCTGCTCCACAGCAAGAAGAGCCACCGCAATGAGAAGCCCGAGCACCGCAAAGAAGAGTAGCCCCCGCTCGCTACAACTAGAGAAAGCTCACATGCAGCAACGAAGACCCAACGCAGTAAAACAAAAATGATAAATTACATAAGAAAATAAAGAACTAGATAGACAGATAGATAAACAAATGAATAAATAAATAAACTAAAGCTGAGCAGGGGCTACGGCCTCCTGAAAACTGCAGCACGCCTCCGCTTCTGCACGGCAATTCAGGGCCTTACCTCGAGGCAAGTGCTCACGCTGAGTGTCCCGTTAGCGCCACAGCATGGTAGGATGCTGGCTTTCTCCTCGAGCAGAGTGACTTCAGGTACGAGGTCCTCGAAGAATTCTAAGCACAGTGTTTTCTCATGGCAGCTCAGACGGGGGCCATGACGAACACTTCCATGGCACGTCGCACTGCCTAGAAATGTGGTCCTGAGGCTGTTCCGGTGCTCTGGAAATGTAGCTCTCCTTAAGGAACGAGCAGTGTGTTGCCCATCACTCGGCATACACAGAGGGCCTACGGGAGACCGACCTTTGGTCCTCGATGTTGCTCAGCAGGCCCACAGGGGTCTGGAGGTACTCACTGATCTTGGAGGGAAAATGATGCACACCCGAGGGGCCTAGGAGTCCTGAAAAGGGTACTTCTTTTAAAATAAAGCAGAACAGGGGCTTCCCCGGTGGCGCAGTGGTTGAGAATCTGCCTGCCAATGCAGGGGACACGGGTTCGAGCCCTGGTCTAGGAGGTTCCCACAGGCCGCGGAGCAACTGGGCACGTGAGACACAACCACTGAGCCTGCGCCTCTGGACCCTGTGCTCCGCAACAAGAGAGGCCGCGATAGTGAGAGGCCTAAGCACCGCGATGAAGAGTGGCCCCCACTTACCGCAACTGGAGAGGGCCCTAGCACAGAAACGAAGACCCAACATAGCAATCAATCAATCAATACATAAATCTTAAAAAAACAATAAAACATTAAAAAAATAAAATACAATAAAGCAGAACAGCGACTAAGACCTCGTGGAAAGGGCTGCATGCCTCCATTTCTGCGCGGCTACTCAGGGACTTACCTCGAGGCCAGTACTCACGTTGAGTTTCCCTTTAGCTCTAGAGCGTGGCAGGATGAGCTCCACCCCGGCCATCGAAGCACCCGGCTTAGCTAGAGAAAACTCCTTTTCTTCCCAGAGCCATGCCTACAGTGGCTAGTGGCCTGTCAACAGCAGTCAATTTCAAGTAGCTTCAAGGCAGCATGAATGGAGCTTTCACAATGGGAAAGCAAGGCTAGTTCCATCAGGCCCCCATTTCCACGGGCACACGCAGCATACATCCCTGTGCTTTCTAACAAGTCCAAACAGACACAGGTGACCCAGTGGTTCCTTCCCTGAATCAACTCCTCGAAGCAGGGTGTTCTGCAAATAGCGAACTGTCTCAACCAAGGATCGCCCCAGCTAGGCCTCCGGGCCCGTGGCTCTTCAAAAGCCTGCAGTGTTACACGAGGACCTGGGCTTTAGTTGCATTCGGAAGGCAGGCTGACATTCTCCTGGAGGCAGGGTGACTTCAGGCAGGGGGTCCCAGATGGAATGCGAAGCCGAGGGTTATTCTCAGTGCAGCTCAGACTAGGGTAATGAGGCAGACTTGCACGGAATGTTGGACCTGCTAGAAAGGTGTTCGTCGCCTTGTGGGAGTGTTGAGGAAATCAAGCTGTCCCAAGAAAGAGTGCAGTCTGTTGCCCTACACTCGGCATACACAGAGTGGCTCCGAAGGGCTACGGGCCTGGATGTGGCATAGCGGGCCCATGGGGGCCTGGGGTTACTCAGTGTTCTTGCAGGGAATAGGGTGCCCACGCGAGGCTCCTAGATGTCCTGCCAAGCGGACTGACGTTAAAATAATGCAGAGCAGGGGCTTCGCTTGTGGTGCAGTGGCTGGGAATCCACCTGCCGATGCAGGGGACGTGGGTTCGAGCCTTGGTCCACCAAGATCTCACATGCTGCGGAGCAACTAGGCCCGTGCTCCACAACGACTGAGCCTGCGCTCTAGAGTCCGGGAGCCACAACGACTGAGCCCGCATGCAACAACTACTGAAGTCCACGTGCCTAGAGCTTCTGCTCCACAGCAAGAGGAGCCACCGCAATGAGAAGCCCGAGCACCGCAACGAAGAGTAGCCCCCGCTCGCTACAACTAGAGAAAGCTCACATGCAGCAACGAAGACCCAACACAGTAAAGCAAAAATGATAAATTACATAAGAAAATAAAGAACTAGATAGACAGATAGATAAACAAATGAATAAATAAATAAACTAACGCTGAGCAGGGGCTACGGCCTCCTGAAAACTGCAGCACGCCTCCGCTTCTGCACGGCAATTCAGGGCCTTACCTCGAGGCAAGTGCTCACGCTGAGTGTCCCGTTAGCGCCACAGCATGGTAGGATGCTGGCTTTCTCCTCGAGCAGAGTGACTTCAGGTACGAGGTCCTCGAAGAATTCTAAGCACAGTGTTTTCTCATGGCAGCTCAGACGGGGGCCATGACGAACACTTCCATGGCACGTCGCACTGCCTAGAAATGTGGTCCTGAGGCCGTTCCGGTGCTCTGGAAATGTGGCTCTCCTTAAGGAACGAGCAGTGTGTTGCCCATCACTCGGCATACACAGAGGGCCTACGGGAGACCGACCTTTGGGCCTCGATGTTGCTCAGCAGGCCCACAGGGGTCTGGAGGTACTCACTGATCTTGGAGGGAAAATGATGCACCCCCGAGGGGCCTAGGAGTCCTGAAAAGGGTACTTCTTTTAAAATAAAGCAGAACAGGGGCTTCCCCGGTGGCGCAGTGGTTGAAAATCTGCCTGCCAAGGCAGGGGACACGGGTTCGAGCCCTGGTCTAGGAGGTTCCCTCAGGCCGCGGAGCAACTGGGCACGTGAGACACAACCACTGAGCCTGCGCCTCTGGACCGTGTGCTCCGCAACAAGAGAGGCCGCGATAGTGAGAGGCCTACGCACCGCGATGAAGAGTGGTCCCCACTTACCGCAACTGGAGAGGGCCCTAGCACAGAAACGAAGACCCAACATAGCAATCAATCAATCAATACATAAATCTTAAAAGAACAATAAAACATTAAAAAAATAAAATACAATAAAGCAGAACAGCGACTAAGACCTCGTGGAAAGGGCTGCATGCCTCCATTTCTGCGCGGCTACTCAGGGACTTACCTCGAGGCCAGTACTCACGTTGAGTTTCCCTTTAGCTCTAGAGCGTGGCAGGATGAGCTCCACCCTGGCCATCGAAGCACCCGGCTTAGCTAGAGAAAACTCCTTTTCTTCCCAGAGCCATGCCTACAGTGGCTAGTGGCCTGTCAACAGCAGTCAATTTCAAGTAGCTTCAAGGCAGCATGAATGGAGCTTTCAAAATGGGAAAGCAAGGCTAGTTCCATCAGGCCCCCATTTCCACGGGCACACGCAGCATACATCCCTGTGCTTTCTAACAAGTCCAAACAGACACAGGTGACCCAGTGGTTCCTTCCCTGAATCAACTCCTCGAAGCAGGGTGTTCTGCAAATAGCGAACTGTCTCAACCAAGGATCGCCCCAGCTAGGCCTCCGGGCCCGTGGCTCTTCAAAAGCCTGCAGTGTTACACGAGGACCTGGGCTTTAGTTGCATTCGGAACGCAGGCTGACATTCTCCTGGAGGCAGGGTGACTTCAGGCAGGGGGTCCCAGATGGAATGCGAAGCCGAGGGTTATTCTCAGTGCAGCTCAGACTAGGGTAATGAGGCAGACTTGCACGGAATGTTGGACCTGCTAGAAAGGTGTTCGTCGACCTGTGGGAGTGTTGAGGAAATCAAGCTGTCCCAAGAAAGAGTGCAGTCTGTTGCCCTACACTCGGCATACACAGAGTGGCTCCGAAGGGCTACGGGCCTGGATGTGGCATAGCGGGCCCATGGGGGCCTGGGGTTACTCAGTGTTCTTGCAGGGAATAGGGTGCCCACGCGAGGCTCCTAGATGTCCTGCCAAGCGGACTGACGTTAAAATAATGCAGAGCAGGGGCTTCGCTTGTGGTGCAGTGGCTGGGAATCCACCTGCCGATGCAGGGGACGTGGGTTCGAGCCTTGGTCCACCAAGATCTCACATGCTGCGGAGCAACTAGGCCCGTGCTCCACAACGACTGAGCCTGCGCTCTAGAGTCCGGGAGCCACAACGACTGAGCCCGCATGCAACAACTACTGAAGTCCACGTGCCTAGAGCTTCTGCTCCACAGCAAGAGGAGCCACCGCAATGAGAAGCCCGAGCACCGCAACGAAGAGTAGCCCCTGCTCGCTACAACTAGAGAAAGCTCACATGCAGCAACGAAGACCCAACGCAGTAAAACAAAAATGATAAATTACATAAGAAAATAAAGAACTAGATAGACAGATAGATAAACAAATGAATAAATAAATAAACTAAAGCTGAGCAGGGGCTACGGCCTCCTGAAAACTGCAGCACGCCTCCGCTTCTGCACGGCAATTCAGGGCCTTACCTCGAGGCAAGTGCTCACGCTGAGTGTCCCGTTAGCGCCACAGCATGGTAGGATGCTGGCTTTCTCCTCGAGCAGAGTGACTTCAGGTACGAGGTCCTCGAAGAATTCTAAGCACAGTGTTTTCTCATGGCAGCTCAGACGGGAGCCATGACGAACACTTCCATGGCACGTCGCACTGCCTAGAAATGTGGTCCTGAGGCTGTTCCGGTGCTCTGGAAATGTGGCTCTCCTTAAGGAACGAGCAGTGTGTTGCCCATCACTCGGCATACACAGAGGGCCTACGGGAGACCGACCTTTGGGCCTCGATGTTGCTCAGCAGGCCCACAGGGGTCTGGAGGTACTCACTGATCTTGGAGGGAAAATGATGCACACCCGAGGGGCCTAGGAGTCCTGAAAAGGGTACTTCTTTTAAAATAAAGCAGAACAGGGGCTTCCCCGGTGGCGCAGTGGTTGAGAATCTGCCTGCCAAGGCAGGGGACACGGGTTCGAGCCCTGGTCTAGGAGGTTCCCACAGGCCGCGGAGCAACTGGGCACGTGAGACACAACCACTGAGCCTGCGCCTCTGGACCCTGTGCTCCGCAACAAGAGAGGCCGCGATAGTGAGAGGCCTACGCACCGTGATGAAGAGTGGCCCCCACTTACCGCAACTGGAGAGGGCCCTAGCACAGAAACGAAGACCCAACATAGCAATCAATCAATCAATACATAAATCTTAAAAAAACAATAAAACATTAAAAAAATAAAATACAATAAAGCAGAACAGCGACTAAGACCTCGTGGAAAGGGCTGCATGCCTCCATTTCTGCGCGGCTACTCAGGGACTTACCTCGAGGCCAGTACTCACGTTGAGTTTCCCTTTAGCTCTAGAGCGTGGCAGGATGAGCTCCACCCCGGCCATCGAAGCACCCGGCTTAGCTAGAGAAAACTCCTTTTCTTCCCAGAGCCATGCCTACAGTGGCTAGTGGCCTGTCAACAGCAGTCAATTTCAAGTAGCTTCAAGGCAGCATGAATGGAGCTTTCACAATGGGAAAGCAAGGCTAGTTCCATCAGGCCCCCATTTCCACGGGCACACGCAGCATACATCCCTGTGCTTTCTAACAAGTCCAAACAGACACAGGTGACCCAGTGGTTCCTTCCCTGAATCAACTCCTCGAAGCAGGGTGTTCTGCAAATAGCGAACTGTCTCAACCAAGGATCGCCCCAGCTAGGCCTCCGGGCCCGTGGCTCTTCAAAAGCCTGCAGTGTTACACGAGGACCTGGGCTTTAGTTGCATTCGGAACGCAGGCTGACATTCTCCTGGAGGCAGGGTGACTTCAGGCAGGGGGTCCCAGATGGAATGCGAAGCCGAGGGTTATTCTCAGTGCAGCTCAGACTAGGGTAATGAGGCAGACTTGCACGGAATGTTGGACCTGCTAGAAAGGTGTTCGTCGCCTTGTGGGAGTGTTGAGGAAATCAAGCTGTCCCAAGAAAGAGTGCAGTCTGTTGCCCTACACTCGGCATACAGAGAGTGGCTCCGAAGGGCTACGGGCCTGGATGTGGCATAGCGGGCCCATGGGGGCCTGGGGTTACTCAGTGTTCTTGCAGGGAATAGGGTGCCCACGCGAGGCTCCTAGATGTCCTGCCAAGCGGACTGACGTTAAAATAATGCAGAGCAGGGGCTTCGCTTGTGGTGCAGTGGCTGGGAATCCACCTGCCGATGCAGGGGACGTGGGTTCGAGCCTTGGTCCACCAAGATCTCACATGCTGCGGAGCAACTAGGCCCGTGCTCCACAACGACTGAGCCTGCGCTCTAGAGTCCGGGAGCCACAACGACTGAGCCCGCATGCAACAACTACTGAAGTCCACGTGCCTAGAGCTTCTGCTCCACAGCAAGAGGAGCCACCGCAATGAGAAGCCCGAGCACCGCAACGAAGAGTAGCCCCCGCTCGCTACAACTAGAGAAAGCTCACATGCAGCAACGAAGACCCAACACAGTAAAGCAAAAATGATAAATTACATAAGAAAATAAAGAACTAGATAGACAGATAGATAAACAAATGAATAAATAAATAAACTAACGCTGAGCAGGGGCTACGGCCTCCTGAAAACTGCGGCACGCCTCCGCTTCTGCACGGCAATTCAGGGCCTTACCTCGAGGCAAGTGCTCACGCTGAGTGTCCCGTTAGCGCCACAGCATGGTAGGATGCTGGCTTTCTCCTCGAGCAGAGTGACTTCAGGTACGAGATCCTCGAAGAATTCTAAGCACAGTGTTTTCTCATGGCAGCTCAGACGGGGGCCATGACGAACACTTCCATGGCACGTCGCACTGCCTAGAAATGTGGTCCTGAGGCCGTTCCGGTGCTCTGGAAATGTGGCTCTCCTTAA
>NW_028124088.1:0-25817 GCF_965194825.1 Balaenoptera physalus | reverse complement strand
ATGCGTTTTTTCCTGAATATATTCAGGAAAAAATGCATAGGCCCTTTTTGGCCAACCAAGCAAGCCGGAAAGGCAAATCAGCACTACAAATAAGTCTCGCTTCCCATCCGTCCAAAAGCCATCCAAAAAAGTGTAAAAACCAGAAGTGCAGGACAGGCCAGGTAGAAAAGGGAGCCTTGTTAGGCTGAAGGGCTGGATGTAAATTGCTAACGGCCACTCTGGAGAAGTGCATGGTGTTTCCTAAAACATCTAAAAAACACAGCTAGAGAGCATAGGGCCCTTCCACTCGTGGGCGTATAAAATGGGAAAACGAAAAATCAACAAGACACAGGCACCCCAAAGTTTAGGCCTGCTCTGTTTACAAGAACCTCCACTTCAGTACACCTTAAATATGCCAGGATAGAGAAAAATGGATAAAGAAGTGTGGTACTTATGTACAATGGCATATCACTCAGCCATGAAATCAGTGTCATACGGCTACTAGCAGCATGATGAGTGGATTTAGGTACGATGTTTCTAAGTGAAATAAGTCACACAGAAAAAGACACTTATCATAGGTTATCACTTATAGAGGGAAAGTAAAAATCGCTACCCATGACCTGATTACAAAACAGAACAGAGTCACACATTTAGAAAACACTGGATGGCTGCTTAACTGGAAAGGTGAGGTGCGGTGAGGCATAAAACAAGGGTTTGAAATTACCACACATACCGTTCCATAAACCAAATATGTAAAAGACAACACCTACCCCTTGACCAGTGAACTGGACTCTACGCCCCGTATTCACCGCACAAGAGTATATCTGACTAGTAAGAATCTTAAAACCTATGTATTGATATCTCTCTGTAAATGAATCAAGTGGGTGTAAAGCAGCATAAACACAGCAGTGAAAATCAGCTAAACCCCATTATAAAAATAGATTCCAAAAACCCCCCAACAAAGACAGTGAAAGAGAGAGAAATTCGTAAAAAATTCGTTCAGGGGCAGTGAAGCAACCTGGATCGACCATATCTAGACCCACAGCTGGATTAGATATAAGGCTGGACACTCTTGGGGCTGAGAGGATTGGTGAGGTTGGGTGAGCAATCGCCTACCCTTTAAAGTAATAGTGCATGGTACCCATTCTATGGGTCCCAAATCTCCAGGTTCAAGGGAATCTTCTTAGAGCAAAAAAATGCATGGGAAACCCAGTGGAAGGTATACAGTGTGATCGGGAAAGGTTTCTGAAACGCACCTCTTTCCTCATCTCCTGGTGCTCGGGTTCGCCATTCCAGCCGCATTACTAACAATCTCCCCACTTGGAGAATCAGCACCTTTAACCTCCTGTTTCGTACAGGTTGCAATTTGTCCTGAGGATGAATGGGAAGAGGGGGAACCCATGAGAGGGTAGCTCTAGGTGTTCGGACAGGCACAGGTCACTCTAATTTCCATCAGGAAGAAGAATTAACCACAGGCTCAGCCTGCCCCACGGAACCAGATTGGGCCTGAAGCCATCCTGCGGTTTTTCGGCCAACTCCCAAAAGAGCGAGTTGAAAAATGGAGCTCAGGGGCACTGCCATTCACAAACCTGCAGAGTTATAAATGATAACTGTCGTCCACAAATATATTGAGGGAAGGCAACGAAGAGGATTTGAAAGCAAGGCAGAATTGCAGGAAACAGATTTCAGGAGGGAGATTCGAATCGCCTTTAAAGCACATGGAAAGCGGCAAAACCTCGACAATGATGCCCTTGGCCAAAAAGGGCGTATGCGTTTTTTCCTGAATATATTCAGGAAAAAACGCATACGCCCTTTTTGGTCAACCAAGAAACCTGGAAAGGCAAATCAGCGCTACAAAGAAGTCTCGCTTCCCATCGCTCAAAAGGGCCATGCTGAATAAAGGGTCAATACCAGAAATGCAGGAAAGGCCATGGAGAAATGGGAGCCTTGCTACGCTGATGGGCAGGATATAAATTGCGAAGAGCCACTCTGGTGAAGTGCACGGTGTGTCCTGAAACATCTACAAAACACAGCTTAGAGAGCATAGGGCACTTCCACTCATGGGCATATATACTGGGAAAACTAAAAATCAGCACGACACATGCACCCCAAAGTTTAGGGTTGCTCTGTTTACAGGAACCCCCACTTCGTTACACGTTAAATATCCCAGGAAAGAGAAAAATGCATAAAGAAGCTGTGGTCCTTATGTACAATGGAATATCACTCAGCCATGAAATCAACGTCATAAGGCTAGTAGCAGCATGATGAGTGGATTTAGGTACGACGATTCTAAGTGAAATAAGTCACACAGAAAAAGACACTTATTATAAGATATCAATTATACAGGGAATGGAAAAACCGCTACCCTTGAACTGAATTACAAAACAGAACAGAGTCACTCGTTGAGAAAACACACTATGGCTGCTTAACTGGAAAAGTGAGGTGGGGTCATGCATAAAACAAGGGTTTCAAATTACCTCAGATACCGTTCCATATACCCAATATGTAATAGACAAGAAGTACGCCTTGCTCAGTGAACTGGACTCAACACACCCTATTCACCGCCCAAGAATATATCTGACTAGTAAGAATCTTAAAACATATGAATTGATATCTCTCTGTAAGTGAGTCAAGTGGGTGTAAAGCGGCATAAACACAGCAGTGAAAAGCAGCTAAACCCCATTATAAAATTCAATTACTTTTAAAAACCCGTGAAACAAAGACAGTGAAAGAGAGAGAAATTCTTACAAAATTCGTTCAGGGGATGTGATGCCACATGGATTGACCATATCTAGACCCACAGCTGATTGCGACATAAGGGTGGACACTCTTGGGGCTGAGATGTTTGGTGAGGTTTGGTGAGCAAATGCAGACCCTTTAAAGTAATACTGCGTGGTTCCCATTCCATGGGTCCCAAATCTCCAGGTTCAAGGGCATCTTCCTACATCGAAAAAATGCATGAGAATCCCAGAAGATGGTACACCGTGTGATCAGGAAAGGTTTCTAAAACCCACCCCATTTCTCATCTCCTTGTGCTCGGGTTCACCATTCCAGCCGCTTTACTAGCAATCTCCCTCTTGGAGAATCAGCACCTTTAAGCTCCTGTTCCGTACAGGTTGCAGTTTGTCCTGAGGATGATCGGGAAGAGGGGGAAACAATGAGAGACTAGCGCTAGGTGTTGGGACAGGCACAGGCCACTCTAATTTCCCATCAGGAAGAAGAATTAACCACAGGCTCAGCCTGCCGCACGGAACCAGAATAGGGCCTTAAGCAATCCTGCGTTTTTGCGGCCAGCTTCCAAAAAAGCGAGTTGAAAAATGGAGCTCAGGGGCACTGCAATTCACAGTCCTGTAGAGTTATAAATGGTAACTCAAGTCCAAAAATATATTGAAGGAAGGCAACGAAGAGGAGTTAAAAGCAAGGCAGAATTGCAGGAAATTTATATAGTTTTTATGTTAAGTGTTTATATACATTTAACATACATTAGCCTATTTAGGTTAGCCCCATAATCCTAATTTTTCCATCCTTCCACCTTTCATTTTGGTTAACCATTAGTTTGTTTTATAAGTCTGTGAGTGTCTTTTTCTGTGGAGGTATGTTCATTGGTAGCAATCTTAGGATAACTTGTATAAATGATATCATAGGATATTTGTCATTCCCTTTTGACTTACTTTACCTAATATGATTATTTCTAAGCTCATTTGTAGTCCTGAAAATGGCACTCTTCATTTTTTTCCCGAGGCTACTATTCCATTCTGTACATATACCACTTCTTCTTTGTCAATTCATCTGTTTATGGGCCTTTTTTTTGCTTCCATGTCTTAGCTATTTCAATATTGCTGCAGTGCACATTTGCCTGCCTCTGTCTTTCCGATTCTGGTGGTCTTAGATTATAGGCCCAAAAGGTGCCCTGCTACATCATCTGGTAGCTCAATTTTTACCTTTTAAAGCAGCTCCATTCAGTTTTCGTTAATGCTGTTACCACTTTACATCCCACCAGCTGCTAGAAGGTACAAAGTTCTCTAAAACCCCTTCAGCATTTATAGGTTGTAGACGTTTTGCTGATGGTCATTTGACTGGTGTGAGCTGAAACCTTTTTGGAGGTTGGATTTGCATGTGGCTAATAATTCCTTATACTGAGCTTTAGGCATGTCCTTTTTTCCTTTTCCTCTTTTTTTTTTAAAGAGTGAGTACAACTCCTCTCCTCATATTGACTTCTTGAAAAATTTGTCATGTGTTGAATTTTCTTGCCTATTCCCTACCCCAGGGCATTTTTTGAGGGAAGGTGTCATTTACAGCCCTGCAGTCCTTGGGACTATTAAGCAACCATTAGCCCTGGGTTTAAAGCTGCTGTTGTGAGAAAGAGCCACAAGGCGGCAGCATTATTACGTTCTCAACCCTTGTTACTAGGGCAACAGAGTCTTCCTGGAGGTAGTGTTCCGAGGTTGTATATTAGAGAAGAATGTGCGGGGACAAGCCCCGAGATTTCAGGAGGTAGATGCAAATCGCCTTTTGAGCACATGAAAAGCGGCAAAACGTCGACAATGATGCACTTGGCCAAAAAGGGCCTATGCGTTTTTTCCTGAATATATTCAGGAAAAAATGCATAGGCCCTTTTTGGCCAACCAAGCAAGCCGGAAAGGCAAATCAGCACTACAAATAAGTCTCGCTTCCCATCCGTCCAAAAGCCATCCAAAAAAGTGTAAAAACCAGAAGTGCAGGACAGGCCAGGTAGAAAAGGGAGCCTTGTTAGGCTGAAGGGCTGGATGTAAATTGCTAACGGCCACTCTGGAGAAGTGCATGGTGTTTCCTAAAACATCTAAAAAACACAGCTAGAGAGCATAGGGCCCTTCCACTCGTGGGCGTATAAAATGGGAAAACGAAAAATCAACAAGACACAGGCACCCCAAAGTTTAGGCCTGCTCTGTTTACAAGAACCTCCACTTCAGTACACCTTAAATATGCCAGGATAGAGAAAAATGGATAAAGAAGTGTGGTACTTATGTACAATGGCATATCACTCAGCCATGAAATCAGTGTCATACGGCTACTAGCAGCATGATGAGTGGATTTAGGTACGATGTTTCTAAGTGAAATAAGTCACACAGAAAAAGACACTTATCATAGGTTATCACTTATAGAGGGAAAGTAAAAATCGCTACCCATGACCTGATTACAAAACAGAACAGAGTCACACATTTAGAAAACACTGGATGGCTGCTTAACTGGAAAGGTGAGGTGCGGTGAGGCATAAAACAAGGGTTTGAAATTACCACACATACCGTTCCATAAACCAAATATGTAAAAGACAACACCTACCCCTTGACCAGTGAACTGGACTCTACGCCCCGTATTCACCGCACAAGAGTATATCTGACTAGTAAGAATCTTAAAACCTATGTATTGATATCTCTCTGTAAATGAATCAAGTGGGTGTAAAGCAGCATAAACACAGCAGTGAAAATCAGCTAAACCCCATTATAAAAATAGATTCCAAAAACCCCCCAACAAAGACAGTGAAAGAGAGAGAAATTCGTAAAAAATTCGTTCAGGGGCAGTGAAGCAACCTGGATCGACCATATCTAGACCCACAGCTGGATTAGATATAAGGCTGGACACTCTTGGGGCTGAGAGGATTGGTGAGGTTGGGTGAGCAATCGCCTACCCTTTAAAGTAATAGTGCATGGTACCCATTCTATGGGTCCCAAATCTCCAGGTTCAAGGGAATCTTCTTAGAGCAAAAAAATGCATGGGAAACCCAGTGGAAGGTATACAGTGTGATCGGGAAAGGTTTCTGAAACGCACCTCTTTCCTCATCTCCTGGTGCTCGGGTTCGCCATTCCAGCCGCATTACTAACAATCTCCCCACTTGGAGAATCAGCACCTTTAACCTCCTGTTTCGTACAGGTTGCAATTTGTCCTGAGGATGAATGGGAAGAGGGGGAACCCATGAGAGGGTAGCTCTAGGTGTTCGGACAGGCACAGGTCACTCTAATTTCCATCAGGAAGAAGAATTAACCACAGGCTCAGCCTGCCCCACGGAACCAGATTGGGCCTGAAGCCATCCTGCGGTTTTTCGGCCAACTCCCAAAAGAGCGAGTTGAAAAATGGAGCTCAGGGGCACTGCCATTCACAAACCTGCAGAGTTATAAATGATAACTGTCGTCCACAAATATATTGAGGGAAGGCAACGAAGAGGATTTGAAAGCAAGGCAGAATTGCAGGAAACAGATTTCAGGAGGTAGATTCGAATCGCCTTTAAAGCACATGGAAAGCGGCAAAACCTCGACAATGATGCCCTTGGCCAAAAAGGGCGTATGCGTTTTTTCCTGAATATATTCAGGAAAAAACGCATACGCCCTTTTTGGTCAACCAAGAAACCTGGAAAGGCAAATCAGCGCTACAAAGAAGTCTCGCTTCCCATCGCTCAAAAGGGCCATGCTGAATAAAGGGTCAATACCAGAAATGCAGGAAAGGCCATGGAGAAATGGGAGCCTTGCTACGCTGATGGGCAGGATATAAATTGCGAAGAGCCACTCTGGTGAAGTGCACGGTGTGTCCTGAAACATCTACAAAACACAGCTTAGAGAGCATAGGGCACTTCCACTCATGGGCATATATACTGGGAAAACTAAAAATCAGCACGACACATGCACCCCAAAGTTTAGGGTTGCTCTGTTTACAGGAACCCCCACTTCGTTACACGTTAAATATCCCAGGAAAGAGAAAAATGCATAAAGAAGCTGTGGTCCTTATGTACAATGGAATATCACTCAGCCATGAAATCAACGTCATAAGGCTAGTAGCAGCATGATGAGTGGATTTAGGTACGACGATTCTAAGTGAAATAAGTCACACAGAAAAAGACACTTATTATAAGATATCAATTATACAGGGAATGGAAAAACCGCTACCCTTGAACTGAATTACAAAACAGAACAGAGTCACTCGTTGAGAAAACACACTATGGCTGCTTAACTGGAAAAGTGAGGTGGGGTCATGCATAAAACAAGGGTTTCAAATTACCTCAGATACCGTTCCATATACCCAATATGTAATAGACAAGAAGTACGCCTTGCTCAGTGAACTGGACTCAACACACCCTATTCACCGCCCAAGAATATATCTGACTAGTAAGAATCTTAAAACATATGAATTGATATCTCTCTGTAAGTGAGTCAAGTGGGTGTAAAGCGGCATAAACACAGCAGTGAAAAGCAGCTAAACCCCATTATAAAATTCAATTACTTTTAAAAACCCGTGAAACAAAGACAGTGAAAGAGAGAGAAATTCTTACAAAATTCGTTCAGGGGATGTGATGCCACATGGATTGACCATATCTAGACCCACAGCTGATTGCGACATAAGGGTGGACACTCTTGGGGCTGAGATGTTTGGTGAGGTTTGGTGAGCAAATGCAGACCCTTTAAAGTAATACTGCGTGGTTCCCATTCCATGGGTCCCAAATCTCCAGGTTCAAGGGCATCTTCCTACATCGAAAAAATGCATGAGAATCCCAGAAGATGGTACACCGTGTGATCAGGAAAGGTTTCTAAAACCCACACCATTTCTCATCTCCTTGTGCTCGGGTTCACCATTCCAGCCGCTTTACTAGCAATCTCCCTCTTGGAGAATCAGCACCTTTAAGCTCCTGTTCCGTACAGGTTGCAGTTTGTCCTGAGGATGATCGGGAAGAGGGGGAAACAATGAGAGACTAGCGCTAGGTGTTGGGACAGGCACAGGCCACTCTAATTTCCCATCAGGAAGAAGAATTAACCACAGGCTCAGCCTGCCGCACGGAACCAGAATAGGGCCTTAAGCAATCCTGCGTTTTTGCGGCCAGCTTCCAAAAAAGCGAGTTGAAAAATGGAGCTCAGGGGCACTGCAATTCACAGTCCTGTAGAGTTATAAATGGTAACTCAAGTCCAAAAATATATTGAAGGAAGGCAACGAAGAGGAGTTAAAAGCAAGGCAGAATTGCAGGAAATTTATATAGTTTTTATGTTAAGTGTTTATATACATTTAACATACATTAGCCTATTTAGGTTAGCCCCATAATCCTAATTTTTCCATCCTTCCACCTTTCATTTTGGTTAACCATTAGTTTGTTTTATAAGTCTGTGAGTGTCTTTTTCTGTGGAGGTATGTTCATTGGTAGCAATCTTAGGATAACTTGTATAAATGATATCATAGGATATTTGTCATTCCCTTTTGACTTACTTTACCTAATATGATTATTTCTAAGCTCATTTGTAGTCCTGAAAATGGCACTCTTCATTTTTTTCCCGAGGCTACTATTCCATTCTGTACATATACCACTTCTTCTTTGTCAATTCATCTGTTTATGGGCCTTTTTTTTGCTTCCATGTCTTAGCTATTTCAATATTGCTGCAGTGCACATTTGCCTGCCTCTGTCTTTCCGATTCTGGTGGTCTTAGATTATAGGCCCAAAAGGTGCCCTGCTACATCATCTGGTAGCTCAATTTTTACCTTTTAAAGCAGCTCCATTCAGTTTTCGTTAATGCTGTTACCACTTTACATCCCACCAGCTGCTAGAAGGTACAAAGTTCTCTAAAACCCCTTCAGCATTTATAGGTTGTAGACGTTTTGCTGATGGTCATTTGACTGGTGTGAGCTGAAACCTTTTTGGAGGTTGGATTTGCATGTGGCTAATAATTCCTTATACTGAGCTTTAGGCATGTCCTTTTTTCCTTTTCCTCTTTTTTTTTAAAGAGTGAGTACAACTCCTCTCCTCATATTGACTTCTTGAAAAATTTGTCATGTGTTGAATTTTCTTGCCTATTCCCTACCCCAGGGCATTTTTTGAGGGAAGGTGTCATTTACAGCCCTGCAGTCCTTGGGACTATTAAGCAACCATTAGCCCTGGGTTTAAAGCTGCTGTTGTGAGAAAGAGCCACAAGGCGGCAGCATTATTACGTTCTCAACCCTTGTTACTAGGGCAACAGAGTCTTCCTGGAGGTAGTGTTCCGAGGTTGTATATTAGAGAAGAATGTGCGGGGACAAGCCCCGAGATTTCAGGAGGTAGATGCAAATCGCCTTTTGAGCACATGAAAAGCGGCAAAACGTCGACAATGATGCACTTGGCCAAAAAGGGCCTATGCTTTTTTTCCTGAATATATTCAGGAAAAAATGCATAGGCCCTTTTTGGCCAACCAAGCAAGCCGGAAAGGCAAATCAGCACTACAAATAAGTCTCGCTTCCCATCCGTCCAAAAGCCATCCAAAAAAGTGTAAAAACCAGAAGTGCAGGACAGGCCAGGTAGAAAAGGGAGCCTTGTTAGGCTGAAGGGCTGGATGTAAATTGCTAACGGCCACTCTGGAGAAGTGCATGGTGTTTCCTAAAACATCTAAAAAACACAGCTAGAGAGCATAGGGCCCTTCCACTCGTGGGCGTATAAAATGGGAAAACGAAAAATCAACAAGACACAGGCACCCCAAAGTTTAGGCCTGCTCTGTTTACAAGAACCTCCACTTCAGTACACCTTAAATATGCCAGGATAGAGAAAAATGGATAAAGAAGTGTGGTACTTATGTACAATGGCATATCACTCAGCCATGAAATCAGTGTCATACGGCTACTAGCAGCATGATGAGTGGATTTAGGTACGATGTTTCTAAGTGAAATAAGTCACACAGAAAAAGACACTTATCATAGGTTATCACTTATAGAGGGAAAGTAAAAATCGCTACCCATGACCTGATTACAAAACAGAACAGAGTCACACATTTAGAAAACACTGGATGGCTGCTTAACTGGAAAGGTGAGGTGCGGTGAGGCATAAAACAAGGGTTTGAAATTACCACACATACCGTTCCATAAACCAAATATGTAAAAGACAACACCTACCCCTTGACCAGTGAACTGGACTCTACGCCCCGTATTCACCGCACAAGAGTATATCTGACTAGTAAGAATCTTAAAACCTATGTATTGATATCTCTCTGTAAATGAATCAAGTGGGTGTAAAGCAGCATAAACACAGCAGTGAAAATCAGCTAAACCCCATTATAAAAATAGATTCCAAAAACCCCCCAACAAAGACAGTGAAAGAGAGAGAAATTCGTAAAAAATTCGTTCAGGGGCAGTGAAGCAACCTGGATCGACCATATCTAGACCCACAGCTGGATTAGATATAAGGCTGGACACTCTTGGGGCTGAGAGGATTGGTGAGGTTGGGTGAGCAATCGCCTACCCTTTAAAGTAATAGTGCATGGTACCCATTCTATGGGTCCCAAATCTCCAGGTTCAAGGGAATCTTCTTAGAGCAAAAAAATGCATGGGAAACCCAGTGGAAGGTATACAGTGTGATCGGGAAAGGTTTCTGAAACGCACCTCTTTCCTCATCTCCTGGTGCTCGGGTTCGCCATTCCAGCCGCATTACTAACAATCTCCCCACTTGGAGAATCAGCACCTTTAACCTCCTCCTGTTTCGTACAGGTTGCAATTTGTCCTGAGGATGAATGGGAAGAGGGGGAACCCATGAGAGGGTAGCTCTAGGTGTTCGGACAGGCACAGGTCACTCTAATTTCCATCAGGAAGAAGAATTAACCACAGGCTCAGCCTGCCCCACGGAACCAGATTGGGCCTGAAGCCATCCTGCGGTTTTTCGGCCAACTCCCAAAAGAGCGAGTTGAAAAATGGAGCTCAGGGGCACTGCCATTCACAAACCTGCAGAGTTATAAATGATAACTGTCGTCCACAAATATATTGAGGGAAGGCAACGAAGAGGATTTGAAAGCAAGGCAGAATTGCAGGAAACAGATTTCAGGAGGTAGATTCGAATCGCCTTTAAAGCACATGGAAAGCGGCAAAACCTCGACAATGATGCCCTTGGCCAAAAAGGGCGTATGCGTTTTTTCCTGAATATATTCAGGAAAAAACGCATACGCCCTTTTTGGTCAACCAAGAAACCTGGAAAGGCAAATCAGCGCTACAAAGAAGTCTCGCTTCCCATCGCTCAAAAGGGCCATGCTGAATAAAGGGTCAATACCAGAAATGCAGGAAAGGCCATGGAGAAATGGGAGCCTTGCTACGCTGATGGGCAGGATATAAATTGCGAAGAGCCACTCTGGTGAAGTGCACGGTGTGTCCTGAAACATCTACAAAACACAGCTTAGAGAGCATAGGGCACTTCCACTCATGGGCATATATACTGGGAAAACTAAAAATCAGCACGACACATGCACCCCAAAGTTTAGGGTTGCTCTGTTTACAGGAACCCCCACTTCGTTACACGTTAAATATCCCAGGAAAGAGAAAAATGCATAAAGAAGCTGTGGTCCTTATGTACAATGGAATATCACTCAGCCATGAAATCAACGTCATAAGGCTAGTAGCAGCATGATGAGTGGATTTAGGTACGACGATTCTAAGTGAAATAAGTCACACAGAAAAAGACACTTATTATAAGATATCAATTATACAGGGAATGGAAAAACCGCTACCCTTGAACTGAATTACAAAACAGAACAGAGTCACTCGTTGAGAAAACACACTATGGCTGCTTAACTGGAAAAGTGAGGTGGGGTCATGCATAAAACAAGGGTTTCAAATTACCTCAGATACCGTTCCATATACCCAATATGTAATAGACAAGAAGTACGCCTTGCTCAGTGAACTGGACTCAACACACCCTATTCACCGCCCAAGAATATATCTGACTAGTAAGAATCTTAAAACATATGAATTGATATCTCTCTGTAAGTGAGTCAAGTGGGTGTAAAGCGGCATAAACACAGCAGTGAAAAGCAGCTAAACCCCATTATAAAATTCAATTACTTTTAAAAACCCGTGAAACAAAGACAGTGAAAGAGAGAGAAATTCTTACAAAATTCGTTCAGGGGATGTGATGCCACATGGATTGACCATATCTAGACCCACAGCTGATTGCGACATAAGGGTGGACACTCTTGGGGCTGAGATGTTTGGTGAGGTTTGGTGAGCAAATGCAGACCCTTTAAAGTAATACTGCGTGGTTCCCATTCCATGGGTCCCAAATCTCCAGGTTCAAGGGCATCTTCCTACATCGAAAAAATGCATGAGAATCCCAGAAGATGGTACACCGTGTGATCAGGAAAGGTTTCTAAAACCCACCCCATTTCTCATCTCCTTGTGCTCGGGTTCACCATTCCAGCCGCTTTACTAGCAATCTCCCTCTTGGAGAATCAGCACCTTTAAGCTCCTGTTCCGTACAGGTTGCAGTTTGTCCTGAGGATGATCGGGAAGAGGGGGAAACAATGAGAGACTAGCGCTAGGTGTTGGGACAGGCACAGGCCACTCTAATTTCCCATCAGGAAGAAGAATTAACCACAGGCTCAGCCTGCCGCACGGAACCAGAATAGGGCCTTAAGCAATCCTGCGTTTTTGCGGCCAGCTTCCAAAAAAGCGAGTTGAAAAATGGAGCTCAGGGGCACTGCAATTCACAGTCCTGTAGAGTTATAAATGGTAACTCAAGTCCAAAAATATATTGAAGGAAGGCAACGAAGAGGAGTTAAAAGCAAGGCAGAATTGCAGGAAATTTATATAGTTTTTATGTTAAGTGTTTATATACATTTAACATACATTAGCCTATTTAGGTTAGCCCCATAATCCTAATTTTTCCATCCTTCCACCTTTCATTTTGGTTAACCATTAGTTTGTTTTATAAGTCTGTGAGTGTCTTTTTCTGTGGAGGTATGTTCATTGGTAGCAATCTTAGGATAACTTGTATAAATGATATCATAGGATATTTGTCATTCCCTTTTGACTTACTTTACCTAATATGATTATTTCTAAGCTCATTTGTAGTCCTGAAAATGGCACTCTTCATTTTTTTCCCGAGGCTACTATTCCATTCTGTACATATACCACTTCTTCTTTGTCAATTCATCTGTTTATGGGCCTTTTTTTTGCTTCCATGTCTTAGCTATTTCAATATTGCTGCAGTGCACATTTGCCTGCCTCTGTCTTTCCGATTCTGGTGGTCTTAGATTATAGGCCCAAAAGGTGCCCTGCTACATCATCTGGTAGCTCAATTTTTACCTTTTAAAGCAGCTCCATTCAGTTTTCGTTAATGCTGTTACCACTTTACATCCCACCAGCTGCTAGAAGGTACAAAGTTCTCTAAAACCCCTTCAGCATTTATAGGTTGTAGACGTTTTGCTGATGGTCATTTGACTGGTGTGAGCTGAAACCTTTTTGGAGGTTGGATTTGCATGTGGCTAATAATTCCTTATACTGAGCTTTAGGCATGTCCTTTTTTCCTTTTCCTCTTTTTTTTTTAAAGAGTGAGTACAACTCCTCTCCTCATATTGACTTCTTGAAAAATTTGTCATGTGTTGAATTTTCTTGCCTATTCCCTACCCCAGGGCATTTTTTGAGGGAAGGTGTCATTTACAGCCCTGCAGTCCTTGGGACTATTAAGCAACCATTAGCCCTGGGTTTAAAGCTGCTGTTGTGAGAAAGAGCCACAAGGCGGCAGCATTATTACGTTCTCAACCCTTGTTACTAGGGCAACAGAGTCTTCCTGGAGGTAGTGTTCCGAGGTTGTATATTAGAGAAGAATGTGCGGGGACAAGCCCCGAGATTTCAGGAGGTAGATGCAAATCGCCTTTTGAGCACATGAAAAGCGGCAAAACGTCGACAATGATGCACTTGGCCAAAAAGGGCCTATGCTTTTTTTCCTGAATATATTCAGGAAAAAATGCATAGGCCCTTTTTGGCCAACCAAGCAAGCCGGAAAGGCAAATCAGCACTACAAATAAGTCTCGCTTCCCATCCGTCCAAAAGCCATCCAAAAAAGTGTAAAAACCAGAAGTGCAGGACAGGCCAGGTAGAAAAGGGAGCCTTGTTAGGCTGAAGGGCTGGATGTAAATTGCTAACGGCCACTCTGGAGAAGTGCATGGTGTTTCCTAAAACATCTAAAAAACACAGCTAGAGAGCATAGGGCCCTTCCACTCGTGGGCGTATAAAATGGGAAAACGAAAAATCAACAAGACACAGGCACCCCAAAGTTTAGGCCTGCTCTGTTTACAAGAACCTCCACTTCAGTACACCTTAAATATGCCAGGATAGAGAAAAATGGATAAAGAAGTGTGGTACTTATGTACAATGGCATATCACTCAGCCATGAAATCAGTGTCATACGGCTACTAGCAGCATGATGAGTGGATTTAGGTACGATGTTTCTAAGTGAAATAAGTCACACAGAAAAAGACACTTATCATAGGTTATCACTTATAGAGGGAAAGTAAAAATCGCTACCCATGACCTGATTACAAAACAGAACAGAGTCACACATTTAGAAAACACTGGATGGCTGCTTAACTGGAAAGGTGAGGTGCGGTGAGGCATAAAACAAGGGTTTGAAATTACCACACATACCGTTCCATAAACCAAATATGTAAAAGACAACACCTACCCCTTGACCAGTGAACTGGACTCTACGCCCCGTATTCACCGCACAAGAGTATATCTGACTAGTAAGAATCTTAAAACCTATGTATTGATATCTCTCTGTAAATGAATCAAGTGGGTGTAAAGCAGCATAAACACAGCAGTGAAAATCAGCTAAACCCCATTATAAAAATAGATTCCAAAAACCCCCCAACAAAGACAGTGAAAGAGAGAGAAATTCGTAAAAAATTCGTTCAGGGGCAGTGAAGCAACCTGGATCGACCATATCTAGACCCACAGCTGGATTAGATATAAGGCTGGACACTCTTGGGGCTGAGAGGATTGGTGAGGTTGGGTGAGCAATCGCCTACCCTTTAAAGTAATAGTGCATGGTACCCATTCTATGGGTCCCAAATCTCCAGGTTCAAGGGAATCTTCTTAGAGCAAAAAAATGCATGGGAAACCCAGTGGAAGGTATACAGTGTGATCGGGAAAGGTTTCTGAAACGCACCTCTTTCCTCATCTCCTGGTGCTCGGGTTCGCCATTCCAGCCGCATTACTAACAATCTCCCCACTTGGAGAATCAGCACCTTTAACCTCCTGTTTCGTACAGGTTGCAATTTGTCCTGAGGATGAATGGGAAGAGGGGGAACCCATGAGAGGGTAGCTCTAGGTGTTCGGACAGGCACAGGTCACTCTAATTTCCATCAGGAAGAAGAATTAACCACAGGCTCAGCCTGCCCCACGGAACCAGATTGGGCCTGAAGCCATCCTGCGGTTTTTCGGCCAACTCCCAAAAGAGCGAGTTGAAAAATGGAGCTCAGGGGCACTGCCATTCACAAACCTGCAGAGTTATAAATGATAACTGTCGTCCACAAATATATTGAGGGAAGGCAACGAAGAGGATTTGAAAGCAAGGCAGAATTGCAGGAAACAGATTTCAGGAGGTAGATTCGAATCGCCTTTAAAGCACATGGAAAGCGGCAAAACCTCGACAATGATGCCCTTGGCCAAAAAGGGCGTATGCGTTTTTTCCTGAATATATTCAGGAAAAAACGCATACGCCCTTTTTGGTCAACCAAGAAACCTGGAAAGGCAAATCAGCGCTACAAAGAAGTCTCGCTTCCCATCGCTCAAAAGGGCCATGCTGAATAAAGGGTCAATACCAGAAATGCAGGAAAGGCCATGGAGAAATGGGAGCCTTGCTACGCTGATGGGCAGGATATAAATTGCGAAGAGCCACTCTGGTGAAGTGCACGGTGTGTCCTGAAACATCTACAAAACACAGCTTAGAGAGCATAGGGCACTTCCACTCATGGGCATATATACTGGGAAAACTAAAAATCAGCACGACACATGCACCCCAAAGTTTAGGGTTGCTCTGTTTACAGGAACCCCCACTTCGTTACACGTTAAATATCCCAGGAAAGAGAAAAATGCATAAAGAAGCTGTGGTCCTTATGTACAATGGAATATCACTCAGCCATGAAATCAACGTCATAAGGCTAGTAGCAGCATGATGAGTGGATTTAGGTACGACGATTCTAAGTGAAATAAGTCACACAGAAAAAGACACTTATTATAAGATATCAATTATACAGGGAATGGAAAAACCGCTACCCTTGAACTGAATTACAAAACAGAACAGAGTCACTCGTTGAGAAAACACACTATGGCTGCTTAACTGGAAAAGTGAGGTGGGGTCATGCATAAAACAAGGGTTTCAAATTACCTCAGATACCGTTCCATATACCCAATATGTAATAGACAAGAAGTACGCCTTGCTCAGTGAACTGGACTCAACACACCCTATTCACCGCCCAAGAATATATCTGACTAGTAAGAATCTTAAAACATATGAATTGATATCTCTCTGTAAGTGAGTCAAGTGGGTGTAAAGCGGCATAAACACAGCAGTGAAAAGCAGCTAAACCCCATTATAAAATTCAATTACTTTTAAAAACCCGTGAAACAAAGACAGTGAAAGAGAGAGAAATTCTTACAAAATTCGTTCAGGGGATGTGATGCCACATGGATTGACCATATCTAGACCCACAGCTGATTGCGACATAAGGGTGGACACTCTTGGGGCTGAGATGTTTGGTGAGGTTTGGTGAGCAAATGCAGACCCTTTAAAGTAATACTGCGTGGTTCCCATTCCATGGGTCCCAAATCTCCAGGTTCAAGGGCATCTTCCTACATCGAAAAAATGCATGAGAATCCCAGAAGATGGTACACCGTGTGATCAGGAAAGGTTTCTAAAACCCACCCCATTTCTCATCTCCTTGTGCTCGGGTTCACCATTCCAGCCGCTTTACTAGCAATCTCCCTCTTGGAGAATCAGCACCTTTAAGCTCCTGTTCCGTACAGGTTGCAGTTTGTCCTGAGGATGATCGGGAAGAGGGGGAAACAATGAGAGACTAGCGCTAGGTGTTGGGACAGGCACAGGCCACTCTAATTTCCCATCAGGAAGAAGAATTAACCACAGGCTCAGCCTGCCGCACGGAACCAGAATAGGGCCTTAAGCAATCCTGCGTTTTTGCGGCCAGCTTCCAAAAAAGCGAGTTGAAAAATGGAGCTCAGGGGCACTGCAATTCACAGTCCTGTAGAGTTATAAATGGTAACTCAAGTCCAAAAATATATTGAAGGAAGGCAACGAAGAGGAGTTAAAAGCAAGGCAGAATTGCAGGAAATTTATATAGTTTTTATGTTAAGTGTTTATATACATTTAACATACATTAGCCTATTTAGGTTAGCCCCATAATCCTAATTTTTCCATCCTTCCACCTTTCATTTTGGTTAACCATTAGTTTGTTTTATAAGTCTGTGAGTGTCTTTTTCTGTGGAGGTATGTTCATTGGTAGCAATCTTAGGATAACTTGTATAAATGATATCATAGGATATTTGTCATTCCCTTTTGACTTACTTTACCTAATATGATTATTTCTAAGCTCATTTGTAGTCCTGAAAATGGCACTCTTCATTTTTTTCCCGAGGCTACTATTCCATTCTGTACATATACCACTTCTTCTTTGTCAATTCATCTGTTTATGGGCCTTTTTTTTGCTTCCATGTCTTAGCTATTTCAATATTGCTGCAGTGCACATTTGCCTGCCTCTGTCTTTCCGATTCTGGTGGTCTTAGATTATAGGCCCAAAAGGTGCCCTGCTACATCATCTGGTAGCTCAATTTTTACCTTTTAAAGCAGCTCCATTCAGTTTTCGTTAATGCTGTTACCACTTTACATCCCACCAGCTGCTAGAAGGTACAAAGTTCTCTAAAACCCCTTCAGCATTTATAGGTTGTAGACGTTTTGCTGATGGTCATTTGACTGGTGTGAGCTGAAACCTTTTTGGAGGTTGGATTTGCATGTGGCTAATAATTCCTTATACTGAGCTTTAGGCATGTCCTTTTTTCCTTTTCCTCTTTTTTTTTTAAAGAGTGAGTACAACTCCTCTCCTCATATTGACTTCTTGAAAAATTTGTCATGTGTTGAATTTTCTTGCCTATTCCCTACCCCAGGGCATTTTTTGAGGGAAGGTGTCATTTACAGCCCTGCAGTCCTTGGGACTATTAAGCAACCATTAGCCCTGGGTTTAAAGCTGCTGTTGTGAGAAAGAGCCACAAGGCGGCAGCATTATTACGTTCTCAACCCTTGTTACTAGGGCAACAGAGTCTTCCTGGAGGTAGTGTTCCGAGGTTGTATATTAGAGAAGAATGTGCGGGGACAAGCCCCGAGATTTCAGGAGGTAGATGCAAATCGCCTTTTGAGCACATGAAAAGCGGCAAAACGTCGACAATGATGCACTTGGCCAAAAAGGGCCTATGCTTTTTTTCCTGAATATATTCAGGAAAAAATGCATAGGCCCTTTTTGGCCAACCAAGCAAGCCGGAAAGGCAAATCAGCACTACAAATAAGTCTCGCTTCCCATCCGTCCAAAAGCCATCCAAAAAAGTGTAAAAACCAGAAGTGCAGGACAGGCCAGGTAGAAAAGGGAGCCTTGTTAGGCTGAAGGGCTGGATGTAAATTGCTAACGGCCACTCTGGAGAAGTGCATGGTGTTTCCTAAAACATCTAAAAAACACAGCTAGAGAGCATAGGGCCCTTCCACTCGTGGGCGTATAAAATGGGAAAACGAAAAATCAACAAGACACAGGCACCCCAAAGTTTAGGCCTGCTCTGTTTACAAGAACCTCCACTTCAGTACACCTTAAATATGCCAGGATAGAGAAAAATGGATAAAGAAGTGTGGTACTTATGTACAATGGCATATCACTCAGCCATGAAATCAGTGTCATACGGCTACTAGCAGCATGATGAGTGGATTTAGGTACGATGTTTCTAAGTGAAATAAGTCACACAGAAAAAGACACTTATCATAGGTTATCACTTATAGAGGGAAAGTAAAAATCGCTACCCATGACCTGATTACAAAACAGAACAGAGTCACACATTTAGAAAACACTGGATGGCTGCTTAACTGGAAAGGTGAGGTGCGGTGAGGCATAAAACAAGGGTTTGAAATTACCACACATACCGTTCCATAAACCAAATATGTAAAAGACAACACCTACCCCTTGACCAGTGAACTGGACTCTACGCCCCGTATTCACCGCACAAGAGTATATCTGACTAGTAAGAATCTTAAAACCTATGTATTGATATCTCTCTGTAAATGAATCAAGTGGGTGTAAAGCAGCATAAACACAGCAGTGAAAATCAGCTAAACCCCATTATAAAAATAGATTCCAAAAACCCCCCAACAAAGACAGTGAAAGAGAGAGAAATTCGTAAAAAATTCGTTCAGGGGCAGTGAAGCAACCTGGATCGACCATATCTAGACCCACAGCTGGATTAGATATAAGGCTGGACACTCTTGGGGCTGAGAGGATTGGTGAGGTTGGGTGAGCAATCGCCTACCCTTTAAAGTAATAGTGCATGGTACCCATTCTATGGGTCCCAAATCTCCAGGTTCAAGGGAATCTTCTTAGAGCAAAAAAATGCATGGGAAACCCAGTGGAAGGTATACAGTGTGATCGGGAAAGGTTTCTGAAACGCACCTCTTTCCTCATCTCCTGGTGCTCGGGTTCGCCATTCCAGCCGCATTACTAACAATCTCCCCACTTGGAGAATCAGCACCTTTAACCTCCTGTTTCGTACAGGTTGCAATTTGTCCTGAGGATGAATGGGAAGAGGGGGAACCCATGAGAGGGTAGCTCTAGGTGTTCGGACAGGCACAGGTCACTCTAATTTCCATCAGGAAGAAGAATTAACCACAGGCTCAGCCTGCCCCACGGAACCAGATTGGGCCTGAAGCCATCCTGCGGTTTTTCGGCCAACTCCCAAAAGAGCGAGTTGAAAAATGGAGCTCAGGGGCACTGCCATTCACAAACCTGCAGAGTTATAAATGATAACTGTCGTCCACAAATATATTGAGGGAAGGCAACGAAGAGGATTTGAAAGCAAGGCAGAATTGCAGGAAACAGATTTCAGGAGGTAGATTCGAATCGCCTTTAAAGCACATGGAAAGCGGCAAAACCTCGACAATGATGCCCTTGGCCAAAAAGGGCGTATGCGTTTTTTCCTGAATATATTCAGGAAAAAACGCATACGCCCTTTTTGGTCAACCAAGAAACCTGGAAAGGCAAATCAGCGCTACAAAGAAGTCTCGCTTCCCATCGCTCAAAAGGGCCATGCTGAATAAAGGGTCAATACCAGAAATGCAGGAAAGGCCATGGAGAAATGGGAGCCTTGCTACGCTGATGGGCAGGATATAAATTGCGAAGAGCCACTCTGGTGAAGTGCACGGTGTGTCCTGAAACATCTACAAAACACAGCTTAGAGAGCATAGGGCACTTCCACTCATGGGCATATATACTGGGAAAACTAAAAATCAGCACGACACATGCACCCCAAAGTTTAGGGTTGCTCTGTTTACAGGAACCCCCACTTCGTTACACGTTAAATATCCCAGGAAAGAGAAAAATGCATAAAGAAGCTGTGGTCCTTATGTACAATGGAATATCACTCAGCCATGAAATCAACGTCATAAGGCTAGTAGCAGCATGATGAGTGGATTTAGGTACGACGATTCTAAGTGAAATAAGTCACACAGAAAAAGACACTTATTATAAGATATCAATTATACAGGGAATGGAAAAACCGCTACCCTTGAACTGAATTACAAAACAGAACAGAGTCACTCGTTGAGAAAACACACTATGGCTGCTTAACTGGAAAAGTGAGGTGGGGTCATGCATAAAACAAGGGTTTCAAATTACCTCAGATACCGTTCCATATACCCAATATGTAATAGACAAGAAGTACGCCTTGCTCAGTGAACTGGACTCAACACACCCTATTCACCGCCCAAGAATATATCTGACTAGTAAGAATCTTAAAACATATGAATTGATATCTCTCTGTAAGTGAGTCAAGTGGGTGTAAAGCGGCATAAACACAGCAGTGAAAAGCAGCTAAACCCCATTATAAAATTCAATTACTTTTAAAAACCCGTGAAACAAAGACAGTGAAAGAGAGAGAAATTCTTACAAAATTCGTTCAGGGGATGTGATGCCACATGGATTGACCATATCTAGACCCACAGCTGATTGCGACATAAGGGTGGACACTCTTGGGGCTGAGATGTTTGGTGAGGTTTGGTGAGCAAATGCAGACCCTTTAAAGTAATACTGCGTGGTTCCCATTCCATGGGTCCCAAATCTCCAGGTTCAAGGGCATCTTCCTACATCGAAAAAATGCATGAGAATCCCAGAAGATGGTACACCGTGTGATCAGGAAAGGTTTCTAAAACCCACCCCATTTCTCATCTCCTTGTGCTCGGGTTCACCATTCCAGCCGCTTTACTAGCAATCTCCCTCTTGGAGAATCAGCACCTTTAAGCTCCTGTTCCGTACAGGTTGCAGTTTGTCCTGAGGATGATCGGGAAGAGGGGGAAACAATGAGAGACTAGCGCTAGGTGTTGGGACAGGCACAGGCCACTCTAATTTCCCATCAGGAAGAAGAATTAACCACAGGCTCAGCCTGCCGCACGGAACCAGAATAGGGCCTTAAGCAATCCTGCGTTTTTGCGGCCAGCTTCCAAAAAAGCGAGTTGAAAAATGGAGCTCAGGGGCACTGCAATTCACAGTCCTGTAGAGTTATAAATGGTAACTCAAGTCCAAAAATATATTGAAGGAAGGCAACGAAGAGGAGTTAAAAGCAAGGCAGAATTGCAGGAAATTTATATAGTTTTTATGTTAAGTGTTTATATACATTTAACATACATTAGCCTATTTAGGTTAGCCCCATAATCCTAATTTTTCCATCCTTCCACCTTTCATTTTGGTTAACCATTAGTTTGTTTTATAAGTCTGTGAGTGTCTTTTTCTGTGGAGGTATGTTCATTGGTAGCAATCTTAGGATAACTTGTATAAATGATATCATAGGATATTTGTCATTCCCTTTTGACTTACTTTACCTAATATGATTATTTCTAAGCTCATTTGTAGTCCTGAAAATGGCACTCTTCATTTTTTTCCCGAGGCTACTATTCCATTCTGTACATATACCACTTCTTCTTTGTCAATTCATCTGTTTATGGGCCTTTTTTTTGCTTCCATGTCTTAGCTATTTCAATATTGCTGCAGTGCACATTTGCCTGCCTCTGTCTTTCCGATTCTGGTGGTCTTAGATTATAGGCCCAAAAGGTGCCCTGCTACATCATCTGGTAGCTCAATTTTTACCTTTTAAAGCAGCTCCATTCAGTTTTCGTTAATGCTGTTACCACTTTACATCCCACCAGCTGCTAGAAGGTACAAAGTTCTCTAAAACCCCTTCAGCATTTATAGGTTGTAGACGTTTTGCTGATGGTCATTTGACTGGTGTGAGCTGAAACCTTTTTGGAGGTTGGATTTGCATGTGGCTAATAATTCCTTATACTGAGCTTTAGGCATGTCCTTTTTTCCTTTTCCTCTTTTTTTTTTAAAGAGTGAGTACAACTCCTCTCCTCATATTGACTTCTTGAAAAATTTGTCATGTGTTGAATTTTCTTGCCTATTCCCTACCCCAGGGCATTTTTTGAGGGAAGGTGTCATTTACAGCCCTGCAGTCCTTGGGACTATTAAGCAACCATTAGCCCTGGGTTTAAAGCTGCTGTTGTGAGAAAGAGCCACAAGGCGGCAGCATTATTACGTTCTCAACCCTTGTTACTAGGGCAACAGAGTCTTCCTGGAGGTAGTGTTCCGAGGTTGTATATTAGAGAAGAATGTGCGGGGACAAGCCCCGAGATTTCAGGAGGTAGATGCAAATCGCCTTTTGAGCACATGAAAAGCGGCAAAACGTCGACAATGATGCACTTGGCCAAAAAGGGCCTATGCGTTTTTTCCTGAATATATTCAGGAAAAAATGCATAGGCCCTTTTTGGCCAACCAAGCAAGCCGGAAAGGCAAATCAGCACTACAAATAAGTCTCGCTTCCCATCCGTCCAAAAGCCATCCAAAAAAGTGTAAAAACCAGAAGTGCAGGACAGGCCAGGTAGAAAAGGGAGCCTTGTTAGGCTGAAGGGCTGGATGTAAATTGCTAACGGCCACTCTGGAGAAGTGCATGGTGTTTCCTAAAACATCTAAAAAACACAGCTAGAGAGCATAGGGCCCTTCCACTCGTGGGCGTATAAAATGGGAAAACGAAAAATCAACAAGACACAGGCACCCCAAAGTTTAGGCCTGCTCTGTTTACAAGAACCTCCACTTCAGTACACCTTAAATATGCCAGGATAGAGAAAAATGGATAAAGAAGTGTGGTACTTATGTACAATGGCATATCACTCAGCCATGAAATCAGTGTCATACGGCTACTAGCAGCATGATGAGTGGATTTAGGTACGATGTTTCTAAGTGAAATAAGTCACACAGAAAAAGACACTTATCATAGGTTATCACTTATAGAGGGAAAGTAAAAATCGCTACCCATGACCTGATTACAAAACAGAACAGAGTCACACATTTAGAAAACACTGGATGGCTGCTTAACTGGAAAGGTGAGGTGCGGTGAGGCATAAAACAAGGGTTTGAAATTACCACACATACCGTTCCATAAACCAAATATGTAAAAGACAACACCTACCCCTTGACCAGTGAACTGGACTCTACGCCCCGTATTCACCGCACAAGAGTATATCTGACTAGTAAGAATCTTAAAACCTATGTATTGATATCTCTCTGTAAATGAATCAAGTGGGTGTAAAGCAGCATAAACACAGCAGTGAAAATCAGCTAAACCCCATTATAAAAATAGATTCCAAAAACCCCCCAACAAAGACAGTGAAAGAGAGAGAAATTCGTAAAAAATTCGTTCAGGGGCAGTGAAGCAACCTGGATCGACCATATCTAGACCCACAGCTGGATTAGATATAAGGCTGGACACTCTTGGGGCTGAGAGGATTGGTGAGGTTGGGTGAGCAATCGCCTACCCTTTAAAGTAATAGTGCATGGTACCCATTCTATGGGTCCCAAATCTCCAGGTTCAAGGGAATCTTCTTAGAGCAAAAAAATGCATGGGAAACCCAGTGGAAGGTATACAGTGTGATCGGGAAAGGTTTCTGAAACGCACCTCTTTCCTCATCTCCTGGTGCTCGGGTTCGCCATTCCAGCCGCATTACTAACAATCTCCCCACTTGGAGAATCAGCACCTTTAACCTCCTGTTTCGTACAGGTTGCAATTTGTCCTGAGGATGAATGGGAAGAGGGGGAACCCATGAGAGGGTAGCTCTAGGTGTTCGGACAGGCACAGGTCACTCTAATTTCCATCAGGAAGAAGAATTAACCACAGGCTCAGCCTGCCCCACGGAACCAGATTGGGCCTGAAGCCATCCTGCGGTTTTTCGGCCAACTCCCAAAAGAGCGAGTTGAAAAATGGAGCTCAGGGGCACTGCCATTCACAAACCTGCAGAGTTATAAATGATAACTGTCGTCCACAAATATATTGAGGGAAGGCAACGAAGAGGATTTGAAAGCAAGGCAGAATTGCAGGAAACAGATTTCAGGAGGTAGATTCGAATCGCCTTTAAAGCACATGGAAAGCGGCAAAACCTCGACAATGATGCCCTTGGCCAAAAAGGGCGTATGCGTTTTTTCCTGAATATATTCAGGAAAAAACGCATACGCCCTTTTTGGTCAACCAAGAAACCTGGAAAGGCAAATCAGCGCTACAAAGAAGTCTCGCTTCCCATCGCTCAAAAGGGCCATGCTGAATAAAGGGTCAATACCAGAAATGCAGGAAAGGCCATGGAGAAATGGGAGCCTTGCTACGCTGATGGGCAGGATATAAATTGCGAAGAGCCACTCTGGTGAAGTGCACGGTGTGTCCTGAAACATCTACAAAACACAGCTTAGAGAGCATAGGGCACTTCCACTCATGGGCATATATACTGGGAAAACTAAAAATCAGCACGACACATGCACCCCAAAGTTTAGGGTTGCTCTGTTTACAGGAACCCCCACTTCGTTACACGTTAAATATCCCAGGAAAGAGAAAAATGCATAAAGAAGCTGTGGTCCTTATGTACAATGGAATATCACTCAGCCATGAAATCAACGTCATAAGGCTAGTAGCAGCATGATGAGTGGATTTAGGTACGACGATTCTAAGTGAAATAAGTCACACAGAAAAAGACACTTATTATAAGATATCAATTATACAGGGAATGGAAAAACCGCTACCCTTGAACTGAATTACAAAACAGAACAGAGTCACTCGTTGAGAAAACACACTATGGCTGCTTAACTGGAAAAGTGAGGTGGGGTCATGCATAAAACAAGGGTTTCAAATTACCTCAGATACCGTTCCATATACCCAATATGTAATAGACAAGAAGTACGCCTTGCTCAGTGAACTGGACTCAACACACCCTATTCACCGCCCAAGAATATATCTGACTAGTAAGAATCTTAAAACATATGAATTGATATCTCTCTGTAAGTGAGTCAAGTGGGTGTAAAGCGGCATAAACACAGCAGTGAAAAGCAGCTAAACCCCATTATAAAATTCAATTACTTTTAAAAACCCGTGAAACAAAGACAGTGAAAGAGAGAGAAATTCTTACAAAATTCGTTCAGGGGATGTGATGCCACATGGATTGACCATATCTAGACCCACAGCTGATTGCGACATAAGGGTGGACACTCTTGGGGCTGAGATGTTTGGTGAGGTTTGGTGAGCAAATGCAGACCCTTTAAAGTAATACTGCGTGGTTCCCATTCCATGGGTCCCAAATCTCCAGGTTCAAGGGCATCTTCCTACATCGAAAAAATGCATGAGAATCCCAGAAGATGGTACACCGTGTGATCAGGAAAGGTTTCTAAAACCCACCCCATTTCTCATCTCCTTGTGCTCGGGTTCACCATTCCAGCCGCTTTACTAGCAATCTCCCTCTTGGAGAATCAGCA
>NW_028124089.1:0-25957 GCF_965194825.1 Balaenoptera physalus | reverse complement strand
TCGTTTCATCACATATTCTGGCGGAGACTCGGGAAAAAGGAACTTGGACCAGAGAAGGTGGTTGGTGTGTGCCAGGTGTGGGGGAAACTGAGCCTGGTTGGGGGAAGGAGAGGAGAAGGGAGGTGGGAAGAGGAGGATAGCCCATCCCCTTCTCTTACCGCTGTGGAATGCCAGGTTCACTCTAAACTGTGGTACTTGTCTACTTGTAATGGCCAATCTTCTCTTTTTCTTGCACTCCTCCTCTATTTCACCTGAAATTATGGCTGGCAATGGCACTGTTGTTTGCTCAACAGACCTTGACTTTTTTTTTTTTTAATTTTATTTCATTTTTGGCTGTGTTGGGTCCCTATTTCTGTGCGAGGGCTTTCTCTAGTTGCGGCAAGCGGGGGCCATTCCCCATCGCGGCACACGGGCCTCTCACTATCGCGGCCTCTCTTGTTGCAGAGCACAGTCTCCAGACGCGCAGGCTCAGTAGTTGTGGCTCACGGGCCCAGCCGCTCCGCGGCACGTGGGATCCTCCCAGACCAGGGCTCGAACCTGTGCCCCTGCATCGGCAGGCAGACTCTCAACCACTGCGCCGCCAGGGAAGCCCAGACCTTGACTTTTAAGCAGTTCACAAAAAACTCATGAAGTAGTACAAATGATGAATGCTTAGGTGTATATAGTCCACAGCAGGACCCAACAACAGATGCTTTTCATTTTTTTTTTTCTTTATGTTCCTTTACTTTCTGTATTAGGCCAATCAGAATATTTTCCTTTTGTTAGATTACACTTTGCGATCTGCCTACCACCAGTTGTAGCCTTCCCTCAACTTGATTTGTACATTTGGAAGATGCGAAAAAGCTCATGGGGTCCTCCAAAACCTTTATTGATACCTAGTTGGTTTTGGTGGGGGGGATTCAGTGGCTACCCTGTCGTAAACCCTTTGAAAAAAGAGACTTTCCATAGGGAGCTTTCTTCAGAAGCCTGCTACAGTGATCACATCTCTGAACATTTCTGCCTCTTGTCAGGCTCCTTTTCTTTCTTCAGCTTCATTGCTGACCTCTGTGCATGGTATGCATGTGTATGTGGATGTTGATTAATAGATACTGTTTTGTGTGTTCAGAGGTTGATGGGGGACAAAAGATGTAGTTAGGACAAAGAAATGCAAGACAGCTATGCTTCTAGGTTCAAGTTTCCAAAGTGCTCTTACAACCTCCTGTTTGCCTTCCTGAGTACCCTGCTCCCGCTGACACTTTCTTTTGTCTGCTCCTCTGTTTCATTTATAAAAACACAGATTTGTATATTTTTCCTACTAATAAAGGAAATGTATTGACTTAGGAAACAGTGGCGCTTGTAGAAACTGTGTCTTCTTAGGAGAAATGTCTATCCATATCCATTGCCCATTTTTTACTCAAGTAAAATTGATATATTACATTATATAAAATTTGGGTGTACAACATTGGGTAATTTGAAATCTGTATACACTACAGAGTGATCACCACTAAAGGTCTGGTTACCATCCATCACCATACAGTTGACCACCTTCATTCACCATTTTGCCCACCTCCAACACCGTTTCCCTCTGATAAGCACCAGTCAAGTCTCTGTATCTGTGAGTTTGTTTTTGTTTTGTTTTGTTTGTTCATTTGTTTTGTTTAGATTCTACATGAGTGTTTGGCTTTGACCTACTGACTGACTTTATTTAACGTAATACCCTCAAAGTCCATTCATATTGTCCCAAATGGCAAGATTTCTCTTTCTTAATGGCTGAGTAGTATTTAATATGTATATATCAAGCAGACACACACACACACACACACACACACCATGTTTTTCTTCATTCATCTTCATTCATCCATCCATGTATGGATACTTAAGTTGTTTCCATGGCTGGGCTATTGTAAATAATGCTGCCATGAACATAGGCATGCATATATCTTTTCTGATTATTGTTTTGGGTTTTTAAAAAGAAATACCCAGGATTTGCGAGACCATAGGGTAATTGTATTCTTGATTTTTTGAGAAGTCCATACTGTCTTCAGTTGTGGCTGAACTAACTTACATTCACACCGGCAGTTTACTAGGGTTCTCTTATCTCCTCTCCAACATCTGTTATTTCTTGTCTCTTTGATAATAGCCATTCTAACAGGCGTGAGGTAATAATCTTTCTAATTGTGGCTTTGATATGCATTTCCTAATTAATAATTAGTGATCTGGAGCATCTTTTCATGTACCTGTTGGTATGTCTTCGTTATAAAAATGTCTATTCATGTTCTGCCAGTTTTAAAAATCAGGTTGTTTGGATTTTTTTGTTGTTGAGTTGTATGAGTTCCTTTATTTTGGATATTAACCCCTTATTGATATATGATTTGCAGATATCTTCTCCCATTCATGAGGTTGCGTTTTCATTTTGATGATAGTTTCCTTTGCTCTTCAGAGACATTTCAGTTTGCTGTAGTCCCATTTGTTTATTTTTGCTTTAATTTCCCTTGCCTTTGGAGTCAGACTGCAAAAACATGGCAGGCTAATTACCACACGGTTTTTTTTTCTGGGAATGTTATGGTTTCAGACCTTACATTCAAGTCTTTAAACCATCTTGCGTTAATTTTTGGTATGGTACAAGATAGTGGTCTAGTTTCTTTTCTTTTTTCTTCTTGCACGTGGCAGTTCAGTTTTACAACCACCATGGATTGAATAGACTGCCCTTTCTCCATTGTATATTCTTGGCTCCCTTCTAAATTAATTGTCTGTGTATGTGTGGGTTGATTCTGGCTCAGTACTGATCCACTGATCTGTGTATCTGTTTCTCGGCCACAGCCATGCTGTTTTGATTACCATGACTTCGTAATATAGTTTGAAACCAGGGAGTGTGATACCTAGAGCTTTGTTTTTCTTTCTCAATACTGCTTTTGCTATTTGGGATATCTTCTGGTTCCATGCAAATTTTAGAATTAACCGTTCTATTTCTGTGAAAAATGCCATTGGAATTTTTATACGGATTGCATTGAACCTATGGATTGCCTTGGGCATTATGGACATTTTAACAATATTAATTCTTCCAGTCCACGAGTAGGAAATATCTTTCCATTTAATGTGCCTTCTTTGGTTTCTTTCATCAGTGTCTTGTAGTGTTCAGTGTACAGACATTTCACTTCATGGGTTAAATTTATTCCCAGATATTTTATTCTTTTTGATGCAGTTGCGTCAAGTGTATTTTCTTAATTTTTCTTCCTGACAGTTCATTATTAGTGTGTACAGATGTCACAGATTTGTGTATAGTGGTTTTGTATCCTGCAGACTTACTGAGTTCATTTATTTGTTTTATTAGATTTTTGATGGAGTCTTTAGGGTTTTCTGTATGTATTATCATGTCAGCTTCAAATAGTGACAGTTCTACTTCATTCTTTCTAATTTGGTTGCCTTTTATTTCTTTTTCTTGCTGTGTTGCTCTGACTAAGACTTCCAATACTATGTTGAATAAGAGTGGCAAGAGTGGGCGTTTGTCTTGTTCCTGATCTTACAGGGAAAACATTCAGCTTTTCACCATTGAGTTTGATGTTAACTATGGCTTTGTCATATATGGCCCTTATATGTTGAAGTTCATTCTTTCTGTACCCACTTTGTTGGGAGTTTTTATCGTAAGTTAATGCTGAATTTTATCAAATGCTTTTTCCGCATCTATTAAGATGTTCGTATGATCTTTATACTTCATTTTGTTAATGTGGTGTATCACATTGATCTGCAGATGTTGACCATCCTTGCATTCCTGGAATAAGTCCCACTTGAACATGGTGTATGATCCTTTTGCTATATTGCTCTATTCAGTTTTGCTAATACTATGTAGAGGCCTTTAGCATCTACATTCATCAGGGATATTAGCCTATAATTTTCCCTCCCTCCCTTCTTTCCTTTCTTTTCCCCCCTCCCTCCCTTCCTTCCTTACTTGGTGTCCTTGTCTGATTTTGGTATTGGGGTAATGCTGGTCTTGTAAAATGAGTTTGAAGCGCTCCCTCCTCGTCAGGTTTCTGGAAAAGTTTCAGAAGGATAGGTGTTAAATCTTTGTTTGGTAGAATTCACCAGTGAAACCACTGGTTGTGGTCTTTTGTTTGAGATTTTTGATTTTTGATTTTGATTTTTGATCCCCTTGCTGATACTTAGTCTACTCATGTTTTCTGTTTTCTCATTATCCAGTCTGGGAAGATTGTATGCTTCTAGAATTTGTATATTTATTCTAGGTTGTCTAGTTTGTTGGCATATGATTGTTCATAGTAGTCCCTTTCATCATCCTTTGTATTTGTTGTGGTATCAGTTGTAACTTCTCTTTCATTTCAGAATTTATTTAAGCCCTCTCTTTTTCTTGATGAGTCTAGCCAAAGGTTTGTCAGTTTTGTTTATTTAAAAAAAAAAACCCACAGTTTTATTAATCTTTTATGTTTTCTTTTGAGTTTCTGTTACGTTTATTTCCACTCTGATCTTTGCTTTTCTTCCTTCTAGAAACTTTGGACTTTGTTTTTTCTTTTTTCTGTTTCCTTGATGTGTGAAGTTAGGTTGTTTGAGAGTTTTCTTGTTTCTTGAGTTAGGCATTTTATTGTTAAGAACTTCCCTCTTAGAACTGCTTTTGCTGCAACCTATATAGATTTTGGCATGTTGTATTTCTGTTTTCATTTGTCTCTAGGTACTTAGTTTATATGTATTTAAAGTATTACTGATAGGTGTGTACTTATGCACTGCCATTTTTGTTAATTGCGTTCTGGCTGTTTTTGTAGTTTATCTCTGTTCCTGTCATCTCTTTCTGTCTTCCATTGTGTATTTGATGGTTTTCTTTAGCGTGATGTTTAGGTTCCTTTGTTATTTTCTTTTAAGCATTTCTTAAATTGAAGCACAGTTAATTTACAGCGTTGTGTTAGTTTCAGGTGTACAGCAAAGTGGTTCAGTTGTATATATAAACATATATATTATATATTCTTTTTCAGATTTTTTTCCATTTTAGGTTATTACAAGAGATTGACTATAGTCCCCTGTGGTATACAGTAGATCTTCTGTAATTTATCTATTTTATATATAGTAGTGTGTATGTGTTAATCCCAAACTCCTAATTTATCTCCCCACCACAGTGATATCCCTTTGGTAACCATAAGTTTGTTTTCTGTGTTTGTGAGTCTATTTCTTTCTGGTAAATAAGTTCATTTGTATCATTATTTTTTTCCCCTTTTTTTGTTTTTGTTTTATTTTAATCAGTCATCAATTTTATACACATCAGTGTATACATGTCAAACCCAGTCGCCCAATTCAGCACACCACCAGCCCCACCCCACCGCGGTTTTCCCCCCTTGGTGTCCATACGTTTGTTCTCTGCACCTGTGTCTCAACTTCTGCCCTGCAAACCGGTTCATCTGTACTATTTTTCTAGGTTCCACATACATGCGTTAGTATACGATATTTGTTTTTCTCTTTGTGACTTACTTCACTCTGTATGACAGTCTCTAGATCCATCCACGTCTCAACAAATGACTCAATTTCGTTCCTTTTTATGGCTGAGTAATAGTCCATTGTGTATATATGTACCACAACTTCTTTATCCATTCGTCTGTCGATGGGCATTGAGGTTGCTTCCATGACCTGGCTATTGTAAATAGTGCTGCAATGAACATTGGGGTGCATGTGTCTTTCTGTGTTTTTTTTTTTTTTCCTTTCCTTTTTTTTAAACATCTTTATTGGAGTATTAATGCTTTGCAGTGGTGTGTTAGTTTCTGCTTTATAACAAAGTAAATCCGTTACACATATTCATATGTTCCCATATCTCTTCCCTCTTGCATCTCCCTCCCTCCCTCCCACCCTCCCTATCCCACCCCTCTAGGTGGTCACAAAGCACAGAGCTGATCTCCCTGTGCTACGGGGTTGCTTCCCACTAGCTCTCTATTTTACGTTTGGTAGTGTATATATGTCCATGCCACTCTCTCACTTTGTCACAGCTTACCCTTCCCCCTCCCCAAATCCTCGAGTCCATTCTCTAGTAGGTCTGTGTCTTTATTCCCATCTTGCCGCTAGGTTCTTCATGACCTTTTTTTTTTTTTTTCCCGCTTAGATTCCATATATATGTGTTGGTGTACTGTATTTGTTTTTCTCTTTCTGACTTTTACTTCACTCTGTATGACAGACTCTAAGTCCATCCACCTCACTACAAATAACTCAACTTCGTTTTTTTTTATGGCTGAGTAAATAATATTCCATTGTATATATGTGCCACATCTTCTTTATCCATTCATCCGATGATGGACACTTAGGTTGCTTCCATGTCCTGGCTATTGTAAATAGAGCTGCAGTGAATTATGGTTTTCTCAAGAGTATATGCCCAGTAGTGGGATTGCTGGGTCGTATGGTAGTTCTATTTTTAGTTTTTTAAGGAACCTCCATACTGTTCTCCATAGTGGCTGTATCAATTTACATTCCCACCCACAGTGCAAGAGTGTTCCCTTTTCTCCACACCCTCTCCAGCATTTATTTCTAGATTTTTTGATGATGGCCATTCTGACTGGTGTGAGATGATACCTCATTGTAGTTTTGATTTTTGCATTTCTCTAATGATTAATGATGTTGAGCATGTTTTCATGTGTTTGTGGGCAATCTGTATATCTTCTTTGGAGAAATGTCTATTTAGGTCTTCTGCCCATTTTTGGATTGGGTTGTTTGTTTTTTTGTTACGGAGCTGCATGAGCCGCTTGTAAATTGTGGAGATTAATCCTTTGTCAGTTGCTTCATTTGCAAATATTTTCTCCCATTCTGAGGGTTGTCTTTTGGTGTTGTTTGTGGTTACCTTTGCTGTGCAAAAGCTTTTACGTTTCATTAGGTCCCATTTGTTTATTTTTGTTTTTATTTCCATTTCTCTAGGAGTTGGGTCAAAAAGGATCTTGCTGTGATTTTTGTCATAGAGTGTTCTGCCTATGTTTTCCTCTAAGAGTTTGATAGTGTCTGGCCTTACATTTAGGTCTTTAATCCATTTTGAGTTTATTTTTGTGTATGGCATTAGGGAGTGTTCTAATTTCATACCTTTTACATCTACCTGTCCAGTTTTCCCAGCACCACTTATTGAAGAGGCTGTCTTTTCTCCACTGTACATGCTTGCCTCCTTTATCAAAGATAAGGTGACCATATGTGCGTGGGTTTATCTCTGGACTTTCTATCCTGTTCCATTGGTCTATATTTCTGTTTTTGTGCCAGTACCATACTGTCTTGATTCCTGTAGCTTTGTAGTATAGTCTGAAGTCAGGGAGCCTGAATCCTCCAGCTCCATTTTTCGTTCTCAAGATTGCTTTGGCTATTCGGGGTCTTCTGCGTTTCCATACAAATTGTGGAATTTTTTGTTCTAGTTCTGTGAAAAATGCCAGTGGTAGTTTGATAGGGATTGCATTGAATCTGTAGATTGCTTTGGGCCGTAGAGTCATTCTCACAATGTTGATACTTCCAATCCAAGAACATGGTATATCTCTCCATCTCTTTGTATCATCTTTAATTTCTTTCATCAGTGTCTTATAATTTTCTGCATACAGGTCTTTTGTCTCCTTAGGTAGGTTTATTCCTAGACATTTTATTCTTTTTGTTGCAATGGTAAACGGGAGTGTTTTCTTAATTTCACTTTCAGATTTTTCATCATTAGTGTATAGGAATGCAAGAGATTTCTGTGCATTAATTTTTTATCGTGCAACTTTACCAAATTCATTGATAAGCTCTAGTGGTTTTCTGGTGGCATTTTTAGGATTCTCTACGTATCGTGTCATGTCATCTGCAAACAGTGACAGTTTTACTTTTTGTTTTCCAACTTGTATTCCTTTTATTTCTTTTTCTTGTCTGATTGCTGTGGCTAGGACTTCCAAAACTATGTTGAATAATAGTGGTGAGAGTGGACATCCTTGTCTCGTTCCTGATCTTAGAGGAAATGCTTTCAGTTTTTCACCGTTGAGAATGGTGTTTGCTGTGGATTTGTCATATATGGCCTTTATTATTTTGAGCTAGGTTCTCTCTGTGCCCACTTTCTGGAGAGTTTTAATCATAAAAGGGTGTTGAATTTTGTCGAAAGCTTTTTCTGCATCTATTGAGACGATCATATGGTTTTTATTCTTCAAGTTGTTAATATGGTGTATCACATTGATTGATTTGCGTATATTGAAGAATCCTTGCATCCCTGGGATAGATCCCACTTGATCGTGGTGTATGATCCTTTTAACGTGTTGTTGGATTCTGTTTGCTAGTATTTTGTTGAGGATTTTTGCATCTATATTCATCAGTGATATTGGTCTGTAATTTTCTTTTTTTGTAGTATCTTTGTCTGGTTTTGGTATCAGGGTGATGGTGGCCTCATAGAATGAGTTTGGGAGTGTTCTTTCCTCTGCAATTTTTTGGAAGAGTTTGAGAAGGATGGGTGTTAGCTCTTCTCTAAACGTTTGATAGAATTCACCTGTGAAGCCATCTGGTCCTGGACTTTTGTTTGTTGGAAGATTTTTAATCACAGTGTCAATTTCATTACTTGTGATTGGTCTGTTCATATTTTCTGTTTCTTCCCGGTTCAGTCTTGGAAGGGTATACCTTTCTAAGAATTTGTCCATTTCTTCCGGGTTGTCCATTTTATTCGCATAGAGTTGCGTGTAGTAGTCTCTTAGGATGCTTTGTATTTCTGCGGTGTCTCTGGTAACTTCTCCTTTTTCATTTCTAATTTGATTGATTTGAGTCCTCTCCCTGTTTTTCTTGATGCGTCTGGCTAATGACTTATCAATTCTGTTTATCTTCTCAAAGAACCAGCTTTTAGTTTTATTGATCTTTGCTATTGTTTTCTTTGTTTCTGTGTCATTTGTTTCCGCTCTGATCTTTATGATTTCTTTCCTTTTGCTACCCTTGGGTTTTGTTTGTTCTTCTTTCTCTAGTTCCTTTAGGTGTAAGGTTAGATTGTTTACTTGAGATTTTTCTTGTTTCTTTAGGTAGGCTTGCATAGCTATAAACTTCCCTCTTAGGACTGCTTTTGCTGCATCCCATAGGTTTTGGATCGTCGTGTTTTCATTGTCATTTGCCTCTAGGTATTTTTTGATTTCCTCTTTGATTTCTTCAGTGATCTCTTGGTTATTTAGTAACGTATTGTTTAGCCTCCATGTGTTGCTTTTCACGTTTTTTTCCCTGTAATTCATTTCTAATCTCATAGCGTTGTGGTCAGAAAAGATGCTTGATATGATTTCAATTTTCTTAAATTTACTGAGGCTTGATTTGTGACCCAAGATGTGATCTATCCCGGAGAATGTTCCGTGCGCATTTGAGAAGAACGTGTAATCTGCTGTTTTTGGATGGAATGTCCTATAAATATCAACCAAATCTATCTGGTCTGTTGTGTCATTTAAAGCTTCTGTTTCCTTGTTTATTTTCATTTTGGATGATCTGTCCATTGGTGTAAGTGAGGTGTTAAAGTCCCCCACTATTATTGTGTTACTGTCGATTTCCTCTTTTATAGCTGTTAGCAGTTGCCTTATGTATTGAGGTGCTCCTATGTTGGGGGCATATATGTTTATAATTGTTATATCTTCTTCTTGGATTGATCCCTTGATCATTATGTAGTGTCCTTCCTTGTCTCTTGTAACATTGTTCATTTTAAAGTCTATTTTGTCTGACACGAGTATAGCTACTCCAGCTTTCTTTTGATTTCCATTTGCATGGAATATTTTTTTCCATCCCCTCACTTTCAGTCTGTATGTGTCCCTAGGTCTGAAGTGGGTCTCTTGTCGACAGCATATATATGGGTCTTGTTTTTGTATCCATTCAGCAAGCCTGTGTCTTTTGGGTGGAGCATTTAATCCATTCACGTTTAAGGTAATTATTGATATGTATGTTCCTGTGACCATTTTCTTAATTGTTTTGTGTTTGTTTTTGTAGGTCCTTTTCTTCTGTTGTGTTTCCCACTTAGAGAAGTTCCTTTAGCATTTGTTGTAGAGCTGGTTTGGTGGTGCTGAATTCTCTTAGCTTTTGCTTGTCTGTAAAGCTTTTGATTTCTCCATCAAATCTAAATGAGATCCTGGCCGGGTAGAGTAATCTTGGTTGTAGGTTCTTCCCTTTCATCACTTTAAGTATATCATGCCACTCCCTTCTGGCTTGTTGAGTTTCTGCTGAGAAATCAACTGTTAACCTTATGGGAGTTCCCTTGTATGTTATTTGTCGTTTTTCCCTTGCTGATTTCAATAATTCTTCTTTGTCTTTAATTTTTGCCAATTTGATTACTATGTGTCTCGGCGTGTTTCTCCTTGGGTTTATCCTGTATGGGACTCTCTGTGCTTCCTGGACTTGGGTGGCTATTTCCTTTCCCATGTTAGGGAAGTATAATCTCTTCAAATATTTTCTCTGGTCCTTTCTCTCTCTCTTCTCCTTCTGGGACCCCTATAATGCGAATGTTGTTGCATTTAATGTTGTCCCAGAAGTCTCTTAGGCTGTCTTCATTTCTTTTCATTCTTTTTTCTTTAGTCTGCTCCGCAGCAGTGAATTCCACCATTCTGTCTTCCAGGTCACTTATCCGTTCTTCTGCCTCAGTTATTCTGCGGTTGATTCCTTCTAGTGTAGTTTTCATTTCAGTTATTGTATTCTTCATCACTGTTCATTTGTTCTTTAATTCTTCTAGGTCTTTGTTAAACATTTCTTGCATCTTCTCGATCCTTATCTTTGCCTCCATTCTTATTCCGAGGTCCTGGATCATCTTCACTATCATTATTCTGACTTCTCCACTTCATTTAGTTGTTTTCCTGGGGTTTTATCTTGTTCCTTCATCTGGTACATAGCCCTCTGCCTTTTCATCTTGTCTATCTTTCTGTGAATGTGGTTTTTGTTCCACAGGCTGCAGGATTGTAGTTCTTCTTGCTTCTGCTGTCTGCCCTCTGGTGGATGAGGCTATCTGAGAAGCTTGTCGAATCCTTTTTATTAACACCTTCTTGGGTACAAATTTTCAAGTAATTTCTCCCGTTGTTTTCCCTCTTATTGAATGTATCCTGTGACAAGTAGAAATTTATATAATCCCATTTATCTGTTTTTGCTTTTATTGCTTCTGCTTTTGATGTCATATCCAACAAATCAATAACAAGTCAAATGTCGTAAAGCTTTATCCCTAGTTTTCCTCTAGCAGTTCTATAGTTTTACGTCTTACATTTACACACTTAATCCATCATAAGGTATCTTTTGTATACGAAGTAAAGTAGGGATTCAGCTTCGTTGCTTTGCATGTGGACGTGCAGGTTTACTTGCAACTGTGGATGAAGAAATCTGTCCGTCCCATGAGCAATCTGGGCACACCTGCAGAGCCTCATTTGACTATATTCACAATGGTTTTTTTCTCTATTTTATTCCATTGGACAGTATGGCTGTCTTTATGCTACTCACATGCCACTTTTATCAGTGTAGCTTTGTACTAAATTGTGAAATCAGGACAAATCAAGACAAAAAAACAAACCTTGCCTTTTAAAACAGATTTTTAAAATTATTCAGGGGTCCTTGAAATTCAATATGAATTTTAAGATGGATTTTTAGATGGATTTTTCTCTCTCTTCTCTCTTTTTTCTCTCTCTTCAATACTGTTGGTACTTTCATAAGGCTGCACTAAGATCATAGAACTGAGTAACGTTAACAAGACAGAGGAATCAGAAGCCTTAGGCCGTCATTCCCCCACCCAGAGACACTGACTTAACAACAATATACAGACTAAATTGTCTTTATGATAATGCCGGGAACCGGTTAAGAAGCTGTAGCAAGCAAGGCAAGTGCAAAATCAAGACGCGCTGCAGTGAAGCAGGTAAGAATATTTGTTCCATTTACATTTGAGAGGACTCCCACCCCCAACTTAGCACAATGCAGGAACAATCAGGAAAAAGTTCCTAGCTTCTTCTTAGAGAGGGAAAGGCAAGAATGGAACAGGTAGCAAATGCTCTAGCATTGCAGTGGGTCTACCTGAGGGATTGACTGAGGGACTGAATCCCTTTGCTGTACACCTGAAGCTAACACAACATTGTTAATCAGCTATACTCCAATATAAAATAAAATTTTTAAATAATTTAAAAATTAAAAAAATGAAACAGTATGGCAGTCCATCAAAAAACTAAAAATAGAATTATCATATGGTACAGCAATTCCACTTCTCAGTATATATCTAACAGAATTGAAAGCAAGTTTTGAGGAGATATTTGTATAGCCATGTTCATTGCAGCGTTATTCATAATAGCCAAAATGTGGAAGCTACCCAAGCATCCACTGATGGATGACTGGATAAACAAAATGTGTTTTATACATATATACAATGCAATATTATTCGCCCTTAAAAAGGAAGGAAATTCTGCGATATGCTACAACATGGATGAACGTCACCCATGACATTATGCTAAGTGCAATAAGCCCATCACAAGACACACACCACACACTCATACACTACTGTATTATTCCTCTTATACAAGGTACTTAGTGTGATTAAAATCATAGAGGCAGAAAGTAGAATAGTCCACTACTAGAGGATGAAAAAGAGGGGGCATGGGGAGTTACTGTTTAATGGGTATAGAGTTTCTATTTTAGAAGATGAAAGAGTTCTGGAGTTGGATGGTGTGGTATGGTAGCACATTATGAGTGTATTTAATAACTGTAAGCTGTCCACTTTAGATGTTATATGTGCTTTTCCACAATAAAATTTTGGGATAAGTAAATAAATATTTATGTAAACAACATATGTATGTACACACACATAAGAGTTGAGATTTTTTAGGACATGATTCTTGATCATATTCTGAGTTTAATTCTTCTAAGATCTCCAATTTGCTTTGGTTGCACAACAATGTGAATATAGTTAACACTACAGAAGCCTATACTTGAGAAATGGTTTAGATGGTATATTTTGTTATGCTTTAAGGAAAAGAGAAACACAGTTAAAACAAAAAACAAACAAAAATGAGTGGCAAACAAAAAGATAGGTATCAGCTGCAAAGATTGAGATCACCCAGTGCCCAAAACTGGATGCTGACTGACACAAACTGTGGCCTCCTTTTACTGGTCACAGCTCCTCAGGATTAATTTGCTGGGCCACTGAGACTTCTGGAGGAGAGGGGAAAGAGGGAGGAAGTGAGGGTAGGTGGCAGGTAGGAGGGCCTGTTAGTTTGTGGTTTCCCCCAGTTTCTGCGGTGTTGCTGTCCAAATTTCCCTGACAAAACTTTGGTTTTAGGAGACATCAGGACAAATGCAGATGTTCTGTGCAGAGTACAAAATAATAGTGAAAAAGATGTGTGAAGCTGTGGAAAAGTGGAAAGCAGGGTGTTAAAATTGGAAAGCCCAGCTGGGCTGGTGGCAGGCAGTTGCTGCTGCAGTCTCTGCCAGCATCTCACCTGCCTAGAAATAGTCGTCCTCCGTGCTGCCTAGCTGTGTGCGCTTACATTAGTGTAAAGAGGGTCGTCTATGTTGAACTCCCCCAGTTCTTCCCATCCAGGAGATCAGGGATGGATGGGGTGGTAGTAGTGTGGCAGGTAAGACAGGGTTGCAGTGAAGGAATGAACGAGGATGGGGAATGTACCCTATTTAATATTTTTCCACTGGTAGCCGATTGTTCTGAGAGGGTGTCAGCGCCACCAGGACCTAACGAAGCCCCGTACTGAAGGTTAGTTTGAGGCTGAGGTAAAAATGAATATTCTTGTTTGCAGAAATAGAAGGCTCCCACGGCAGGTTTCTGCCTACTTTGTCTTAAAGAACGCCCTCATATCTCATAGCCTGATACTGAGGCAGCATGTCCTCAACCCTGAGAAGGACACCTGGACCGCTAGCAGGCAAGCTGGCTTGGAGCTGGATAACCCAGACAGAGAAGCCAGAGGCCAAGATGGGTCGTGCGTCACCTAGAGCTGCAGAGCTCCATTTTCTCTTCCACGTCTGGGCAGTTTTTCCTGGCTGTGCATCACTATGTGCAGTGCTTAGGAGCTAGTGTTCCATGACATGAATGCAGAGGCTCTGCGGCCCTCGTCTCCTAGCCCCTCCTAGCCTGGAGCTTGGTAGAGGGGTAGTATGTTGGGGTGGGGAGGTGGGGAGTAAGGTGGAGAAGATGCCTGGTCCAGTAGCAGAGAGAAGTCTCCCAGCTTAGATGGTTTAAATGGGAATTGGGCTGTTTGCCTGAGGCCAGGATGGGGGTGCTGTGTGGCTGACCTGAAGGCCAGCTGCTGGTGGCACAAGGGCTTATGGTTTGGTTTCCTTAACTGTGGCACATCCCTGGTTTCATTCACCCTCAGTAAACAACAGTCTTATCCCCCAGGAGAACATCTGAAACCCAAACCCCGTTGCTGAAGTGCTGAGTGGATTTCCTTCTGACTTAATTCCCTCTCCCCAAACATCCTTTTCTGAGCAAGGCTGGGAGACGTGACATGCTGTAAAATGTAAAGATGTATGGAAGCGTCTGCAAACACTTAAAAAAAATTTTTTTTTTAGAGATGAATAATTTTAAAAATTTAAAAATCTTATTTTGGAGTATAGTTGATTTACAATGTTTTGTTAGTTTCAGGTGTAAAGCAAATTGATTTAGTTGTACATAAACATATATCTATTCTTTCTCAGATTATTTTCCTGTATAGTTTATTACAGAGTATTGCATAGAAGTACCTGTGCTATAATGCAAACACTTTTTAAATAAATGGTGTTTCCCCTCTAAACTGGTATATTTAAACACCAGAGTGAATTGCTGGGGAATTTCTTCCCACTCAGTTTTTTTCCTGTGTCATCCACAGGCCTTTAATGGCCAGACTTCCAGGTGCTGTGCGTTATGTGTTAGCTCCTCGTTTGATGCACACAGTGTTCTGTCCAGCCTCTAATACAATAATCTTGACAACCCCTGACCCCCATCCACTCCCTGCATGAGCAAAAGCTTTGCTCTTGGCTTCAGACTTCCTGAGGTAACCATCCTGTGCCGCTCACTTCTGTTGTTTATTGTGAGTTACTTGGAGACATGCCAAGGTTGTATTTGCTGGCTACTAACCAATTCCCAACCCAGAAGAGGTTAGGAATATGGACACAGGGCTGGCAGAATCGTCTGTTTTTCTCCAGTCCCAGAATGGTGCTGACTAAAAATCTAGGGATGGTGCCTCTCTGAAGAGGCCCTGCGGAAGTAGAAGAGCAAAGATATGTATAGTTGGTCTTAGTTGCCCCCTTTCCTGAGGTTCCCATTTACTGCCCCCAATCCAGTGAAGGAGTACTGGTCTGAGCTCAGCAGATTCCAGGGGCTGGGTTGAGCAAAGAGGTCACCTCCTCAGAGTCGCCATACTCACTAAATCCCTGTGCAGCCTGTGTTTGCGTCCATTGAGCTGACACTAGAACTCTTGCCTGACTCTGCAGTATAGACACCAACTCACCCACTGGTGCCTCAATTTGGGGGCACTAAAGGTCTGACATTAAAGTAAGCCCAGGCCGGAAATTCTGAGACAATATTACTGATACTATGTTGGGCCTGCCCTGTAGGGCGTCTTTCCTAAAATGCTCAATAATCCTTCAAAGAGGACAGACAGAACGAATAGCCATCTTCTCCCTAGTGACCCCCTGACTCCAACAGTTTCATTCTCTGGGCCCCAGATCCAAGCTCTAGATTAGGTAGGTTTCCCCGGAAGACAGTGACCTTAGATACTTCCTGATACAGAAATCCCTGAGAAAGAATAAATCTTCAGATATTATTTCATTTACCAGGGAAAGGAAGGCAAACAAAAATATGCTTGAAAGGTAGCTGGCAGGTGGAGAAGAAGACCTGGGGTCAACGGATCTTTTAGTGCCATTCAGTAGCTGCTTACACTTCTTTGACAAAATGACTGCAAGACTTTCATTGTGTTTGTCTTGTTGTCTTATATTGCTGTTTTACGTGAACAAGCTACTTTATACTACGTAAAGTAAAAACACAATATCTGTAGTCACCCAAATCCTCCTGATGAAGTACTGGTGTCTCCGAGCCCAGAGCAAAGCTTCTGGGAAGGACCACTGGACAAGCCTGTGAGGTTGCCTATTACAAATCAACCCCAAGACAGAGTTGGGAGCCACCAGTCTCCCATATAAACAGGGTAAGGGCCTCACCACAGGTGTAGTAGCCTCGCCCTTTAGCCTGAGAGGAGCGAAAGGGTCCTGGCTGATCTGGCAACATCAGTGTGGTCTGAAAGCAGTAACTAGGATAGAGAGGCCTGCATACAGTAGCATCAAGCAGAGTATAAGAGGGTTAGAGACTGAATAAGAATCTGCATCAGGAAAGTACCTCAGATGGAGCCACGTTTTATAATCACAGGATCTTCTGCCGGTGGAACCTCACGCCTTTATTTTTTTCTCTGCTATCTGATGCCCTCCACTCCCTCCACCTTGCTGGTTCTAGTTCTCTCTGTCTCCTTCCATTTCATTAAAATTTCCCCTTTGCTGAGTGTCAAGTAGAGTAGTCTGACTACCTTCTCAGTTTTTAAGGGGCTAGCAGAGGGTTAGGATGCAGAGAGAGAAAGGGAGAAGAAGGGTCTGGCGATGCTGCACAATAAGCAGTCTATACGGCCATCATGGAGAAGCTCAGCCTCCGTTCCTTGACGGTGGCAATCGTTGGAGATGGTGTATAAATTGGTATTGTTCTTTTGCAGCTTTGTGACTTATTTCTCTCAAACCGTTTCACCTAACCAGATTCAGGACTCATAACAAACTGTAAATATCTCAAATGGATAAAGAAAATCTCACAGTTTAATTTCCATTAAATCCCGTTCAATCCTCTTTAGAATTTCTCCCTCTCTTTTTCTTTTCTTTTTTTTCTTTTTTCTTTTCTTTTTTGCCACGCAACGCAGCATGTGGGAACTAAGATCTGACCAGGGATCTGACCAGTGATTGAAGCCAGGCCCCCTGCATAAGCACGGAGTCTTAACCACTGGACCACCAGGAAAGTCCCTAGAATTTCTCTTAAATCATTCAAAACTCTTTAGAGTGCAGGATGCAGTTGGGTTTCCTTATAATAATACTTTAAAAAGTCAGTGGAATTGGAAAATGTATTCCTTTAGAGATGAAAAAGAAACACTTTTAATTCCACCAGCCTGTGCAGAATACAGTGGAGCCAGGCTCACTTTTAAAAAGGATGGCTTAAAGAGCAAATTACCTCGAAGGCAAATTTACTGGCCTGTTTGTCCCCAGCAACAATTTTCTTTTCCCCATAGTCAGCCCTCCTTGCACGCTTGCCCCCTTTAAAATACTCCCTTCCTATTCATTTTACCTCCAGAACTTTGAAAGGTAGACAAACAGGCCCTTTTGTCAGCCCTACCCCACCCTCACCCCTAGAGGTCCTTGGACTCAGAGAAGCAGCAGGCTCCAAGCTCTTGCTCAGTTCTTGGTTTTTCCTGTTACTTGTAATTCTGGGGAAAGCCTGTAGCTTGAGGGGGAGTTGAGGAAGCAAGGGGTGGAGGAAGAGGCTTTTGCACGTCCATAGGGTAGCCTAATCTAGCTGGAAGGGGCTGGCATGACCTGTGCTCACCCAGGTCAGTGCTCCTCAGCAGCTCAAAAAGAGGGATAGCGCCTCCTTACCTGGAGGCACATTCAGAGGACTTCCTCAGAAATTCCCAACTCAGTCATCTGATTATTTTAGACTTGTTTTGAATGAAAGGAGATGCTTAAAAATAAATGTTGTTATATAACAGAACAAGAGGCCTTTCTGCGTCTGTAACTCGCATTCAGTCTAAGAACTTTTAATATTTGGACGTGAATGTCTTTATAAAAATTAGCTGTCTTTCTGCTTGTTACCAGGGATTTTTTAAAAAAAATGTGTGGGTTAGCTTTCAGAGACATCCACCTCCCCCCCCCCCCAAAAGAAAAGAAAAAGGTATGCATTCTCTTTTGCCTCCTAGGTGAAAGTGTGCACCAGTTGCCTGCATTGGCAGTCCAGCGCAAGTTGGGTAGTGGTCAGAGGGCAACTGCCCAACTGTCTTTTTTTTAAATTGGGGTATAGTTACTTTACATTGTGTTCGTTTCTGCTGTATAGTGAAGTGAATCCCCTATGTGAATACATATATCCCCCTTTTCGGATTTCCTTCCCATTTAGGTCACCGCAAAACATTGAGTAGAGTTCCTTGTGCTATATAGTAGGTTCTCATTTTGCATCAGTGATTATAAGCAGGTTTGGGCTGTGAAGGTGTAGTTGTGCCTTAAGTTTACGGTTTCAGCAGACAGAGATGTTTCACTTCTAAAAGACCTGTTGTTATAGCTATGCACTGAGAAGTAAACAGAACGAATACTATCTAACCTAAATGCTGCTGTGAATAATACTTCGAGATTTTAAAGGTAAATATCTGGTACGTAGAGCTGGTTTCCGTCTTGATCTTGACTTAGGAGTCAACTTACAATTGATTGTTTTTAGAATGCGGACACGCCAGGGTATTATTTTAAAACTTTCAGTGTGGATTCACAAGTTACTTCCATTTCAAATTGATATTCTCATCGACCCTGCATAATGCCGTCCTTAGGCAGGAAGAGAGTTCCTGACCCTAGCATAAAAAGACCTTCAGGAGGAGATGACTGGGACATCTTTGTCAGCGATGTCCTTGTCTGCAGTCTCTGAGGCTTAAACTGGAGCACTCCTCCCCGCGCGGAGGAGGTGGGAACTTTGCCTCCCTGCTTTCCGCTGCCGCCTTACCGGCTCTCGCCCTTGTTCCGCCCCCGGATCCCCAGCAGCTGAGCAAGAGGGTCTCAGTACGTGCCAATAAAATCGATCCGCACAGTGCAGGCTACACATGGAGCTCACGCGCAGACCAGCACCACCAAACAAGACGAAAGGTATTAGAGAACATTGTAAGCCAAAACTTGCTCCGTGCCAAGAAAAATAAAACGCTGAAGAAAATTTCCCAAGGCCAGGGAGAGGAAGCAGGGCAGATCCAGCAACCATCTGAGGTGCCTGCGAACGGTGAGAAATGAAGGCGGATTTCCGCTACTCTGTGTCATCCGCTCACCTAGTGCCCCACGGGTATTCCCCCTTCTCCTCCCCACTCTTTAAACAATTACTGTACGATCAAATCATCCCAGGAATTCGGGCGTTGAGTTCGGGGGACCGGCTACTGTTTTCTAGGTAGTGTTTTCTTGAGCACTTGATAGGGAAATGCGAATGCGCGCCACCGGGAGGAAATGGAGATCCGGCGTGCGGGTGGGCGTTGACGAGCACTCGCCAAGTTCTGTATAGTCCCGGAGAGGACTCGAGGCCTGGAGAAAGTAGCGCAGGTGACAAGAGGCTGCTGCCGATGGTATTTGATAACTTTGGCTGAGTGGAGCGCTAGGTGAGTTATGGCAGCTGTGGTCCTCTACAGGCCTTCTGGATAGCGAGGGACTCCTTGGAGCACGGCTAGGAATGCTCCCCGCTAGTCCCCTGCTCAGGCTCCGAGGGGCAGCTCTCGCCACGGTTGCGTACGCGCGCTGGCCAACTCTGCCTGGTGGGGGAGGGGAGAACAGGGGGAAGAGGAGGAACGCCCCGGAGTGGCCGGGGATTGTGAGCAGAGAAGCTAAACGGGTCAGGCTGTCGACGTCCTGGGAAACTCAGGCACACCTTCCCCTTGTGAATCACCCGTCCAGAGAACCCAAAGACCGAGGAGGCCGAGGTGAGGGAAGGTTGGGGGGAGTTCAAAACTGCAACGGGAGGCGGTGGTGGGAGGGCGTTTCTCTCTCCAGCTACATTTGCCCGGGGGGTGGGGGTGGGGTGCGGGGCGGGGTGGGAGGGCGGAGGGCGTGGGAGGGAGTGGCTAGTGGGAAGGAGGGCTGGCGGAGGGAGTGCAGTTAACCCACGAGGGAGACGCACTGGGATCGCGGGGTGCAGCGGCCGGCTGACTGAACTCCGGATCTTAGCAAAAAGGTGAGGCAGAGATGCATTCCTCGTTGAAGGCAGGCGTAACTTCGCGGCCTCGCGAAAGAGGCGCCTGGGGCTCGGACAGCCACCGAGAGCTGGAAAACGGCAGAAATCAGAGAGGAAGCTGATGAGCCTACTGGGGCCCCGCCTAGTCGCTGGGTCCTGCAGGGTCGCGTAGGGTTAGGTCACTTGCCTAAAGTGGCGGAGCCCGCTGTCTCCACCTCTGCCCAGAGTCCAGCCCTCTACTAGTCGGACCTGACGGCACCTGGCTAAAAACTGGTGACACGGGCGAAAGCAACGTCGGGCACTCGGAGATGGCAAACTTTGCTGCTCCCGAAGCTTCCTTAGCCGGGCTCCTTCGCTTCTTAACATCCCCCTTTCCATGACCCAGACCTTTCCCCAATTACGCAACTTCCCTCTCGATCCACTTTTCGCCAGTCCCTAGCTGAGGACTTCAGGTCAGCGCCGGAACCCTCTCTCACTCAGGAGGCCGTAGCTTCATATTCTTTTTTAACGAGCTTCGGGCTGTAGTTGGCTGCCTTTCCTCGGACTCCCGCACAGGTTTCTTCTCGGATTCTTTCACGCATCCTTTGGCTGCATTGTTCGCTGTCGTTTTTATTTCATAGCTATAAGTAATTAAAAATGCAGCCAACTTAAGCAGCGCCGCATGGAAACCGGGGGAGGACGGGAGGGTGTGAAAGGGTCCCCGCCATTTTCCTGGGGACTGTGCTGCGGCAGATGTTGGCCTAAGGGGAGGGAGCTGCGATGGAAGTTCTGCTGAATTCTCTCGAGAACAGGAAAAAGAAGGCGGCGGATTTCCACGGCTTTCCTTTTTGTGCTTGGTTCTCTGAAAACACGCCGCCTCCCCGGCGTTACCTCTTGGCGGATGGAGATAGTTCCCTAGAATTAGTGCCACGGCGCGTGCGTGTTTACGATTCTGTAGCGAGCGTCCAGAACGCGGTGGAGCGAGACCTACGCCAAAGGTAGCGCTCGGCGGGCAACTCTGGGGGAGAGACCGAGCTTCTCTCGGCGTGCTCCGAAGTGTTAATCTCGTAAACTGGAAAAACCAACTGCCAGGAAACAGAACAAAGTAAGGGGTTCCCATTCGGTTGATCCACCGTCGGGTTAGACATGTTGATAAGTAAGTACAGTTTTACGGCCGTCTCCATTCTCAGGCGTTGCTGTTTTGAATTTTTGGTTATAAGTTCGCGGGACTGGACGAAGAATATCCGTGTGCGGCGTGAGGTCGTGGTTTGGGGTTTGCGGGTGGATACTCGGTTCCCCTGTTGTGTGCAAGGAGTTCGGCTGGACGCAAGCATTGTTCCGGCTGGCTCACCGCCTGTCGCTTGCTAGACGGCACATTCCGGGGTTCTGGAGACAAACACCTTCCCTGGCGTGTAGGCTCAGGCCGGGCAAGGCTTAATTTACCATTAAAGAGGTTTTTCCAGAAAGTTCGCGATTTGCAACTGGACGCTGAGTGCCTGTATTGGCGTTCGGCGTCTTAAGGGTGGCGCTTGCAGAATGGATGGAGGGGGAAGAGGAAAGCAAACGGAGAATTACTTGAAGAGGTGTATTTAAATACGCGAGGACTGCATTTTAAGACAAAGCTGAGAGAGGAATTAGCTCGCTTCAAGTAGGTATTTGTATAGAGTAGTGCAAATGAGACAGCTCTGTGTTTTAGCTGCATTTGTCCCCTTTTTGGGATGAGGCTAGGGCAGGACAAGTGGTATTGGGTTCCCTGGAGAAGCTTCTTGACATGGGACTAAACATGGGGAAGAAACAGCGTCATCCCAGAAAGTGTGCTGAGTGGCCAGCACAGATATACTTATTTCTGACACTTTCCCTACCTCTGAAAATGGACGCTGCGTCTGTTGGATTTCTTTTGCTGTGACAGAATTCCGTGTGTGGAGGGCATTTAAATGGTAGGTCATTAAATAGATGCTCATACTTGGAGATTTCAATTATAACTAGCTTCTCCAGCCTTCTCACTACACTCCCACCCGGTGTGTGGTCTGGACTTTCTCATGTTTCCTCTCGTATTTACTTTGGACACTTATTTCACTGCTTAGAGGAGCTCAGGAGATGGCGATTATTAATAGGTGGTTGATGTTTATTCCTAGACTGGTCGCCCTTGTGTAACTAACTATATGCCATCCTACACCGGGATTGCCTCGGTTGGGAAGGAGGTCCTGAGGCTTTTTGGCGCTTTCGGCTGGGACTGTGAGGGGCACAGCGAGGTCCTTTGAGGCCCTGGGTGCCTGAGAGTTAATAAATGTTCTGATGAATGAATTCGACAGGTCATTGGCTATTCTCTCTAGACTTCTGAAGTGCGGGCCAGTTCTGTGCCTCCTGGGCTGGGCCCCTGAGGCCCCGGTTGAGAAAAGCGCCGCTGCCAAGTGGAGGGTGACTGGCAGTGAGGACGGCCATGAGGCTAGCATAACTTATCCGGACGGACGGACGCGTTATACGCTGCGCCTAAAGGCCAAGCACTCGGCCCTTTGTTCCTACTCTTAGTCGCCTGGACACATGTCTGACTTGCTCCGATTCGCGTCGCTGCCGACCTGCCGCTCCTTGCCTCCCTCGCTAAACTCTTGTCGAAGCACTACGCTTGTGCTCCTTGCCCGCTTGGGGATTAGGCAAGAAAATAAATAAGTAAACAGACTTCATACATAGAATACATACGTGTGTCTATATCCTAGAATGCAGCACTGTGACTGAGCAGGCGGCCAGGCTGGCCCGGGAAGGAGCACCTATGCACTGGTGCCTTCGGGTGCGTGTAGGTCCCCGACCCCCACCACGTAGGCGTCATCAGGGTTGCCTGGTTGTGTCCGCCCGTGAACTGTACCGCGCCCTCGAGGGGATTGTTGGTGTGCTTGTAATAGATTGGTTCGACAGAAACGGACACTCCTGCTGGCTGAAGAAGGGGGAGAGGAGGAAGACTGGTAGCTGGGGGAAGGGTGGGATGCAGAAGCGCTGGCCAACACCCACTAGCAGGATTGTGCAACCCAGCCTTCCAGGTCTCATGGAGCAAAGTGGAAGGAAGGCTTCTGGGTTTTCTTTTCTCTTAACCCTGTAGAGGTACTGGAAATTGTATAATGGACAAGGTGGTGGAGCAAAGCCTAATGGATATTCCTGGAGGCAGAGTATCCTCCATAGGGAAGGGATGGCAGTCTTGGCCTACTACTTCCTTTTCTTTTCTGTTCACATCCAGGTGCATGGGGTTTAATTCTTGGACGTACCAAAAGCAGGTGCTAGAGTGTCTAGTTTTACTTGGTCATTCTTAGTGGGGTAACAGTGAGCATACACGACAGGCATGCTCCCTTAAGGAACGGAACTTGGCATGCTAACCCCAGCATTCACAGGAAGGATTCATGCTGGTGTTCAAATACAGGAAAGTCTGCGTACCGCTCTGTGGTTGCATAGAGACCCTGACCAGTGTTGATCCAGAAGGAAGACCTAAGCCCAAAATAGCAGAGCCGTGTGTACAGGTAGCCACTGGAGAGAACAAAGGGGACCTTGAGTCATGTGTATAAATAGACACACCTTCAACCATGAACTTCTGGGGGAGACAGATGAGAAATGGGCAGGGAGATAGGCTCCAAACAGGAATTGGAGACTAATATGTGGATGCTTTGGAGCCAATATTGGATTGGTCTAAAAACTTAATACACTGATGCAGGTATTTGTCTAGTTCTGTCCAAAACTTGATTTAGTGGGTGGGTTACAGATAACACATTTTACACCCTAGAAATACAAGTTGCTAATTCTAGAATTTACTCTCTCTTTTTCCCTTGTAAACCCGTGTTGTTCTGGCTTGGGAATGTGTAATGTTATAGGCAATAGGCAGAACAAAAACGCCATAAGGACCTAGGAAGCTGTATATGTTAGGAATATTTAGATTAAGAAGTTCCCCTGATTAATATGTGCTGGAACAAATCAAGACAGGTGGACTCGGATGATGTACAAAACTAGAGATAACTGGCCAGTTGAGAAGTAAACATGGGTATGTAAATACTGAGGACATAAGGTATTGCTATATTCTAAGACGAAATACAGGATTTTGTTGAATTGAAAACTGGGCAGAATTTTTATAAGTTGTTTCTAGAGACAAAAATCATTTTAAAGATGTGAAGAGGATCACTTGGAAACAAAAATAATGCAAATATTCATGCTTAGATACAGAGTCTGAATGACAAAAATTCCTCAGTGCTTGACAAAAACTTTCCTGCTCAGTGAAAGCAACACAGGCAGGGAAGCTTGGGCCCAACTATTCATTCACAAACTCACTAACAGTGAAGTTGTGCATCTTTGGCCAGAAGGAAACTAAGGGCAAAGTGTCCTAGCTAAGTTGGATGGCCCTCAATTGCTTCTGGTTATATGTTCTTCTCTCAAGCTGGGGATAGGGTATGTGTTAAATATAAAGGAACACTTCTAAGAGATTTTGAGTTATTGACCTTTAGTGGATGGATGGTGGTGGAAAAAGAGGAATATCATTCTACTTTGTTGTCATGGGGAGTGTATATTGCTTGTGGTTCTGTTGCTTAGGTGGAGCAGGGCCTAGTGGACAAGGACAGAACTGAAAGAAGTACTGCTTCTGGGAGGAATAAATGGTAATGATTGCCTTTTAATTTGGGATGCTTTAATTTTTTTTTTTTTTTTTTTTTTCTGGAGGAGACCAAGGGAGTATGGCACTTGTAGGGTGGATTAGCAGGTGCCTGACAACCCTAGAGGCACACTTAAATTCCAGCCTGGTTTGCCTGCAGAGTCTGTTTGCCTCTGTTTGAGCCCATCCCAGCATTCCAGTTTTTATTGGGAGGCTCACACATGGATGAAGCTTGTGTGGGATCAGGCAGGGCAGGGAAGAGTGGGATGCAGTGCTTCCCAAACTCCAGCATTGCCGGGATGGCCTCATGACATTGCTTCATGGAGGGCGGTGGGTTCACTCTTCTCCCCCTGTCCTAAGGAGGAAAGGCCCTTTGTTTGTTAGACCTCAGGTCAGATTGGTGCCCTGGGAGCCTCAGACGGGAAGGAGGGTGGTGCGTTCAGCAAATACACACCTTCTCCTTGCTTCAGGGCCCTAGCCACTCCCTCACATGGTTAGGGCCTGGAATGGAGGCAGATGCTGACTTGGGCCACCCCAATTTCTTTGCCAATGTTTATGGCCTGTGGGAGGCGGTCTGTTTGCCACTGTGTACCTTGCTGACTCCTAGGTGGTGGCCAGCACGATGAGAAGCAGCTGGGGCTGGAGTGATGGACCTCCTCAGTTTGCCCAGGGGAGTGAGTGATCCATTGACCTCTCTAAAGTTAGGCCAGGCTTGCTGGTTGTCCCCAAGGTGTTCCTTGGGAGGAATATCTGGTTTTTTGTTGAGTAAGAGTTCATTGAGGGTAACGGAAAGTAGAATGTTCTTCCTTTTTTTTATTTTTAATTAATTAACTATTTATTTATTAACATCTTTCTTGGCGTATAATTGCTCTACAATGGTGTGTTAGTTTCTGCTTTATAATAAAGTGAATCGAGCTGTGCCTCGCAAGCTAACACTGGCACTCGGCACCTCTGTGTTGCACACCCGGTGATCAGATGGGGCAAGTCAGGTTGGAGAAGGTCCTAACAGGACAAAATATAATTTGTGAGCTAAAAGACAGGAGGCGAACAGTGATCAGTTTACCCTGATTTAGTGTTAGGGGACAATTTAGATGGTGATTGTCATATTGATTTACATGCAGTGGTCACGCTAAAATTAAAGACCAGACGCGAAATTAAATTTGTTTAGGTGCAAACAGAAGGGAGTGGATAATTCAGGTCAAGATGGCAGGGGCAGAGCAGGTGAGAGGTCCAAGAACTTCTGGTGGTCACAACTTTGGGAGCAGTCTTTGCCCTTGTGCAAATTTGGGGGTGGTGGTGTAGGGGATGTTTATAGGATCCTGGGATGCGGCTTTTGGCACCATTTCTGGCACTCGCCTTGCCCGATCTAATTTCTTTTGTTCTGCTGAGCACTCATAGTATGCCAAGGGGACCAAAAACTTGGATCTTAAGAATTAAAAAAAATTTTTTAAGAAGTCTTTTATTTTGTTTATTTATTTATTTATTTATTTATTTATTTATTTATTTATTTATTATTATTTTTG
>NW_028124090.1:0-26000 GCF_965194825.1 Balaenoptera physalus | reverse complement strand
TGTTCTCTCAAGTCCTATATGTCATGCAAATCTTCCTCATTGCCCTAGGCTGAGCGGCACTGAGAAACCAAAACTGCAACGCATTCCGTCTTTAAAGTCAAACCTTAAGACCCCATCCTTACAGGAGAAAGTCGGCTTGCTTTCCTGCTGTAACCAAAGCACAGTTCTTCCTCTTACACTCCAGGGTTTTAGAAGAAGCAGAGCCCGATAGCCTACCCAGAGCGCTCCCAAGGGGAGGCGGTTGGCTACACGCAGAATTCCGTGCCAAATAAACTTTATTCAAGGAAGGGACCAGTGTGTAGCTAGAGTGTATATTTACTTGGTAGAAATCACAAGGAGGTAGGCTGCATGTTCGCTAGAAACGGAGAACTTATGGCACAAGCCTTGCTTACCACTTTTGAATGCTCCATTCAAGCTGCCTTGAAGCTACCTAAATTACAATTTTAGGACGGGTCTCTAGTGTCTGTAGGCAGGGCTCTGGGAAGGGAACGAGTGTTCTCTACATCAACAGGGTGCTTTCATAGACTGGGTAGGAGCCTCGCCTGAGACACTCTAGAGCTAAAAGGAAACTTGACGTGAGTCCTTTCCTCAAGGTAAAGCCTAGAATAGCCCTGCCGAAGTGGAAGCTTGGAGCGGAGTCCTTGAGGCATTAGTTTCAGGTCTGTTTCCTTTTAAGGTTAGTAAGCTTTTCAGGACACCGAGGACCTCGCCTGGGCACCTTATTCCCTGGAAGACCACCGAGTACCGGCAGTCTCCACTGGGCTACTAAGAAACATCCAGGCCCGGAAACCTTTCCCAGTCACTCTGTGTATTTTGTGTGTAGGCCAACACACTGCACTCTTCCTTGGAAGAGCTAGATTTCCTCAGCTCTCCAACAGCTCCAGGAAATTTGTTCTCTCACGTCCTACATATCATGCAAATCTGCCTCATTGCCCTAGGCTGAGCAGCTCTGAGAAACCAAAACGGCTTCGCAATCCTTCTACAAAGTCATACCTTAAGACCCCATCCTTACAGGAGAAAGTCAGCTTGCGTTTCTGCTGTAACCAAAGCACAGATCTTCCTCTTACACTGCAGGGTTTTAGAAGAAGCTAAGCCAGATAGCCTACCTAGAGCGCTCCTTGGGGGAGGCTGTTGGCTACACGCAGAACTCCGGCCAAATAAACTTTATTCAAGGAAGGGACCAGTGTGTAGCTAGAGTGTATATTTACTTGGTAGAAATCACAAGTAGGTAGGCCGCGTGTTCGCTGGAAACGGTGACCTTATGGAACAAGCCTTGCTTTCCCATTTTGAATGCTCCATGCATGCTGCCTTGAAGTTACCTAAATAACAGTTTTAGGACGAGTCTTTAGTCATTGTAGGCAGGGCTCTGGGAAGGGAACGAGTGTTCTCTGCATCAACAGGGTGCTTTCATAGCCTGGGTGGGAGCCTCTCCTCAGACGCCCTAGAGATAAAGGAAACTTGACGTGAGTTCTTTCCTCCAGGTAAAGCCTAGAATAGCCCTGCCGAAGTGGAAGCTTGGAGCGGAGTTCTTGAGGCATTAGTTTCAGGTCTGTTTTCTTTTAAGGTTAGTAAGCTTTTCAAGGCCCTGAGGACCTCGCCTGGGCACCCTATTCCCTGCAAGAACACCCAGTACCGGCAGGCTCCACTGGGCTACTAAGAAACATCCAGGCCCGGAAACTTTTCCCATTCACTCTTTGTATTTTGTGTGTAGGCCAACACACTACACTCTTCCTTGGAAGAGCTAGATTTCCTCAGCTCTCCAACAGCTCCAGGAAATGTGTTCTCTCACGTCCTACATATCATGCAAATCTGCCTCATTGCCCTAGGCTGACCGGCACTGAGAAACCAAAACTGCTTCACATTCCTTCTACAAAGTCATACCTTAACACCCCATCCTTACAGTAGAAAGTCGGCTTGCGTTTCTGCTGTAACCACAGCACAGTTCTTCCTCTTACACTCCAGGGTTTTAGAAGAAGCTAAGCCCGATAGCCTACCCAGAGCGATCCCTGGGGGAGGCGGTTGGCTACACGCAGAATTACGTGCCAAATAAACTTTATTCAAGGAAGAGACCAGTGTGTAGCTAGAGTGTATATTTACTTGGTAGAAATCACAAGGAGGTAGGCTGCATGTTCGCTGGAAACGGGGAACTTATGGCACAAGCCTTGCTTACCCATTTTGAATGCTCCATTCAAGCTGCCTTGAAGCTGCCTAAATAACAATTTTAGGACGGGTCTCTGGTCTCTGTAGGCAAGGCTCTGGGAAGGGAACGAGTGTTCTCTACATCAACAGGGTGCTTTCATAGCCTGGGTGGGAGCCTCTCCTCAGACGCTCTACAGCTAGAAGGAAACTTGACGTGAGTCCTTTCCTCAAGGTAAAGCCTAGAATAGCCCTGCCGAAGTGGAAGCTTGGAGCGGAGTCCTTGAGGCATTAGTTTCAGGTCTGTTTCCTTTTAAGGTTAGTAAGCTTTTCAGGACACCGAGGACCTCGCCTGGGCACCTTATTCCCTGGAAGACCACCGAGTACCGGCAGTCTCCACTGGGCTACTAAGAAACATCCAGGCCCGGAAACCTTTCCCAGTCACTCTGTGTATTTTGTGTGTAGGCCAACACACTGCACTCTTCCTTGGAAGAGCTAGATTTCCTCAGCTCTCCAACAGCTCCAGGAAATTTGTTCTCTCACGTCCTACATATCATGCAAATCTGCCTCATTGCCCTAGGCTGAGCAGCTCTGAGAAACCAAAACTGCTTCGCATTCCTTCTACAAAGTCATACCTTAAGACCCCATCCTTACAGGAGAAAGTCAGCTTGCGTTTCTGCTGTAACCAAAGCACAGATCTTCCTCTTACACTGCAGGGTTTTAGAAGAAGCTAAGCCAGATAGCCTACCTAGAGCGCTCCTTGGGGGAGGCTGTTGGCTACACGCAGAACTCCGTGCCAAATAAACTTTATTCAAGGAAGGGACCAGTGTGTAGCTAGAGTGTATATTTACTTGGTAGAAATCACAAGTAGGTAGGCCGCGTGTTCGCTGGAAACGGTGACCTTATGGCACAAGCCTTGCTTTCCCATTTTGAATGCTCCATGCATGCTGCCTTGAAGTTACCTAAATAACAGTTTTAGGACGAGTCTTTAGTCATTGTAGGCAGGGCTCTGGGAAGCGAACGAGTGTTCTCTGCATCAACAGGGTGCTTTCATAGCCTGGGTGGGAGCCTCTCCTCAGACGCCCTAGAGATAAAGGAAACTTGACGTGAGTTCTTTCCTCCAGGTAAAGCCTTGAATAGCCCTGCCGAAGCTAAGCTTGAAGCAGTTTCCTTGTGGCATTTGTTTTAGGTCTGTTTTCTTTTAAGGTTAGTAAGCTTGTCAAGACACCGAGGACCTGTCGTGGGCACCCTATTCCCTGCAAGAGCACCGAGTACCAGCAGGCTCCACTGGGCTACTAAGAAACATCCAGGCCCGGAAACGTTTCCCAGTCACTGTGTATTTTGTGTGTAGGGCAACACACTACACTCTTCCTTGGAAGAGCTAGATTTCCTCAGCTCTCCAACAACTCCAGGAAATGTGTTCTCTCAATTCCTATATGTCATGCAAATCTCCCTCATTGCCCTAGGCTGAGCAGCACTGAGAAACCAAAACTGCAACGCATTCCTTCTTTAAAGTCAAACCTTAAGACCCCATCCTTACAGGAGAAAGTCGGCTTGCTTTCCTGCTGTAACCAAAGCACAGTTCTTCCTCTTACACTCCAGGGTTTTAGAAGAAGCAGAGCCCGATAGCCTACCCAGAGCGCTCCCAAGGGGAGGCGGTTGGCTACACGCAGAATTCCGTGCCAAATAAACTTTATTCAAGGAAGGGACCAGTGTGTAGCTAGAGTGTATATTTACTTGGTAGAAATCACAAGGAGGTAGGCTGCATGTTCGCTGGAAACGGGGAACTTATGGCACAAGCCTTGCTTACCCATTTTGAATGCTCCATTCAAGCTGCCTTGAAGCTGCCTAAATAACAATTTTAGGACGGGTCTCTGGTCTCTGTAGGCAAGGCTCTGGGAAAGGAACGAGTGTTCTCTACATCAACAGGGTGCTTTCATAGCGTGGGAGGGAGCCTCTCCTCAGACGCTCTACAGCTAAAAGGAAACTTGACGTGAGTCCTCTCCTCAAGGTAAAGCCTAGAATAGCCCTGCCGAAGTGGAAGCTTGGAGCGGAGTTCTTGAGGCATTAGTTTCAGGTCTGTTTTCTTTTAAGGTTACTAAGCTTTTCAAGGCCCTGAGGACCTCGCCTGGGCACCCTATTCCCTGCAAGAACACCCAGTACCGGCAGGCTCCACTGGGCTACTAAGAAACATCCAGGCCCGGAAACTTTTCCCATTCACTCTTTGTATTTTGTGTGTCGGCCAACACACTACACTCTTCCTTGGAAGAGCTAGATTTCCTCAGCTCTCTAACAGCTCCAGGAAATGTGTTCTCTCACGTCCTACATATCATGCAAATCTGCCTCATTGCCCTAGGCTGACCGGCACTGAGAAACCAAAACTGCTTCGCATTCCTTCTACAAAGTCATACCTTAACACCCCATCCTTACAGTAGAAAGTCGGCTTGCGTTTCTGCTGTAACCACAGCACAGTTCTTCCTCTTACACTCCAGGGTTTTAGAAGAAGCTAAGCCCGATAGCCTACCCAGAGCGATCCCTGGGGGAGGCGGTTGGCTACACGCAGAATTCCGTGCCAAATAAACTTTATTTAAGGAAGGGACCAGTGTGTAGCTAGAGTGTATATTTACTTGGTAGAAATCACAAGGAGGTAGGCTGCATGTTCGCTGGAAACGGGGAACTTATGGCACAAGCCTTGCTTACCCATTTTGCATGCTCCATTCAAGCTGCCTTGAAGCTGCCTAAATAACAATTTTAGGACGGGTCTCTGGTCTCTGTAGGCAAGGCTCTGGGAAGGGAACGAGTGTTCTCTACATCAACAGGGTGCTTTCATAGCCTGGGTGGGAGCCTCTCCTCAGACGCTCTACAGCTAGAAGGAAACTTGACGTGAGTCCTTTCCTCAAGGTAAAGCCTAGAATAGCCCTGCCGAAGTGGAAGCTTGGAGCGGAGTCCTTGAGGCATTAGTTTCAGGTCTGTTTCCTTTTAAGGTTAGTAAGCTTTTCAGGACACCGAGGACCTCGCCTGGGCACCTTATTCCCTGGAAGACCACCGAGTACCGGCAGTCTCCACTGGGCTACTAAGAAACATCCAGGCCCGGAAACCTTTCCCAGTCACTCTGTGTATTTTGTGTGTAGGCCAACACACTGCACTCTTCCTTGGAAGAGCTAGATTCCCTCAGCTCTCCAACAGCTCCAGGAAATTTGTTCTCTCACGTCCTACATATCATGCAAATCTGCCTCATTGCCCTAGGCTGAGCAGCTCTGAGAAACCAAAACGGCTTCGCATTCCTTCTACAAAGTCATACCTTAAGACCCCATCCTTACAGGAGAAAGTCAGCTTGCGTTTCTGCTGTAACCAAAGCACAGATCTTCCTCTTACACTGCAGGGTTTTAGAAGAAGCTAAGCCAGATAGCCTACCTAGAGCGCTCCTTGGGGGAGGCTGTTGGCTACACGCAGAACTCCGTGCCAAATAAACTTTATTCAAGGAAGGGACCAGTGTGTAGCTAGAGTGTATATTTACTTGGTAGAAATCACAAGTAGGTAGGCCGCGTGTTCGCTGGAAACGGTGACCTTATGGCACAAGCCTTGCTTTCCCATTTTGAATGCTCCATGCATGCTGCCTTGAAGTTACCTAAATAACAGTTTTAGGACGAGTCTTTAGTCATTGTAGGCAGGGCTCTGGGAAGCGAACGAGTGTTCTCTGCATCAACAGGGTGCTTTCATAGCCTGGGTGGGAGCCTCTCCTCAGACGCCCTAGAGATAAAGGAAACTTGACGTGAGTTCTTTCCTCCAGGTAAAGCCTTGAATAGCCCTGCCGAAGCTAAGCTTGAAGCAGTTTCCTTGTGGCATTTGTTTTAGGTCTGTTTTCTTTTAAGGTTAGTAAGCTTGTCAAGACACCGAGGACCTGTCGTGGGCACCCTATTCCCTGCAAGAGCACCGAGTACCAGCAGGCTCCACTGGGCTACTAAGAAACATCCAGGCCCGGAAACGTTTCCCAGTCACTGTGTATTTTGTGTGTAGGGCAACACACTGCACTCTTCCTTGGAAGAGCTAGATTTCCTCAGCTCTCCAACAGCTCCAGGTAATGTGTTCTCTCACGTCCTACATATCATGCAAATCTGCCTCATTGCCCTAGGCTGACCGGCACTGAGAAACCAAAACTGCTTCACATTCCTTCTACAAAGTCATACCTTAACACCCCATCCTTACAGGAGAAAGTCGGCTTGCGTTTCTGCTGTAACCACAGCACAGTTCTTCCTCTTACACTCCAGGGTTTTAGAAGAAGCAGAGCCCGATAGCCTACCCAGAGCGCTCCCAAGGGGAGGCGGTTGGCTACACGCAGAATTCCGTGCCAAATAAACTTTATTCAAGGAAGGGACCAGTGTGTAGCTAGAGTGTATATTTACTTGGTAGAAATCACAAGGAGGTAGGCTGCATGTTCGCTGGAAACGGGGAACTTATGGCACAAGCCTTGCTTACCCATTTTGAATGCTCCATTCAAGCTGCCTTGAAGCTGCCTAAATAACAATTTTAGGACGGGTCTCTGGTCTCTGTAGGCAAGGCTCTGGGAAAGGAACGAGTGTTCTCTACATCAACAGGGTGCTTTCATAGCCTGGGTGGGAGCCTCTCCTCAGACGCTCTACAGCTAAAAGGAAACTTGACGTGAGTCCTCTCCTCAAGGTAAAGCCTAGAATAGCCCTGCCGAAATGGAAGCTTGGAGCGGAGTTCTTGAGGCATTAGTTTCAGGTCTGTTTTCTTTTAAGGTTAGTAAGCTTTTCAAGGCCCTGAGGACCTCGCCTGGGCACCCTATTCCCTGTAAGAACACCCAGTACCGGCAGGCTTCACTGGGCTACTAAGAAACATCCAGGCCCGGAAACTTTTCCCATTCACTCTTTGTATTTTGTGTGTAGGCCAACACACTACACTCTTCCTTGGAAGAGCTAGATTTCCTCAGCTCTCCAACAGCTCCAGGAAATGTGTTCTCTCATGTCCTACATATCATGCAAATCTGCCTCATTGCCCTAGGCTGACCGGCACTGAGAAACCAAAACTGCTTCGCATTCCTTCTACAAAGTCATACCTTAACACCCCATCCTTACAGTAGAAAGTCGGCTTGCGTTTCTGCTGTAACCACAGCACAGTTCTTCCTCTTACACTCCAGGGTTTTAGAAGAAGCTAAGCCCGATAGCCTACCCAGAGCGATCCCTGGGGGAGGCGGTTGGCTACACGCAGAATTACGTGCCAAATAAACTTTATTTAAGGAAGGGACCAGTGTGTAGCTAGAGTGTATATTTACTTGTTAGAAATCACAAGGAGGTAGGCTGCATGTTCGCTGGAAACGGGGAACTTATGGCACAAGCCTTGCTTACCCATTTTGAATGCTCCATTCAAGCTGCCTTGAAGCTGCCTAAATAACAATTTTAGGACGGGTCTCTGGTCTCTGTAGGCAAGGCTCTGGGAAGGGAACGAGTGTTCTCTACATCAACAGGGTGCTTTCATAGCCTGGGTGGGAGCCTCTCCTCAGACGCTCTACAGCTAGAAGGAAACTTGACGTGAGTCCTTTCCTCAAGGTAAAGCCTAGAATAGCCCTGCCGAAGTGGAAGCTTGGAGCGGAGTCCTTGAGGCATTAGTTTCAGGTCTGTTTCCTTTTAAGGTTAGTAAGCTTTTCAGGACACCGAGGACCTCGCCTGGGCACCTTATTCCCTGGAAGACCACCGAGTACCGGCAGTCTCCACTGGGCTACTAAGAAACATCCAGGCCCGGAAACCTTTCCCAGTCACTCTGTGTATTTTGTGTGTAGGCCAACACACTGCACTCTTCCTTGGAAGAGCTAGATTCCCTCAGCTCTCCAACAGCTCCAGGAAATTTGTTCTCTCACGTCCTACATATCATGCAAATCTGCCTCATTGCCCTAGGCTGAGCAGCTCTGAGAAACCAAAACGGCTTCGCATTCCTTCTACAAAGTCATACCTTAAGACCCCATCCTTACAGGAGAAAGTCAGCTTGCGTTTCTGCTGTAACCAAAGCACAGATCTTCCTCTTACACTGCAGGGTTTCAGAAGAAGCTAAGCCAGATAGCCTACCTAGAGCGCTCCTTGGGGGAGGCTGTTGGCTACACGCAGAACTCCGTGCCAAATAAACTTTATTCAAGGAAGGGACCAGTGTGTAGCTAGAGTGTATATTTACTTGGTAGAAATCACAAGTAGGTAGGCCGCGTGTTCGCTGGAAACGGTGACCTTATGGCACAAGCCTTGCTTTCCCATTTTGAATGCTCCATGCATGCTGCCTTGAAGTTACCTAAATAACAGTTTTAGGACGAGTCTTTAGTCATTGTAGGCAGGGCTCTGGGAAGGGAACGAGTGTTCTCTGCATCAACAGGGTGCTTTCATAGCCTGGGTGGGAGCCTCTCCTCAGACGCCCTAGAGATAAAGGAAACTTGACGTGAGTTCTTTCCTCCAGCTAAAGCCTAGAATAGCCCTGCCGAAGTGGAAGCTTGGAGCGGAGTTCTTAAGGCATTAGTTTCAGGTCTCTTTTCTTTTAAGGTTAGTAAGCTTTTCAAGGCCCTGAGGACCTCGCCTGGGCACCCTATTCCCTGCAAGAACACCCAGGACCGGCAGGCTCCACTGGGCTACTAAGAAACATCCAGGCCCGGAAACTTTTCCCATTCACTCTTTTATTTTGTGTGTAGGCCAACACACTACACTCTTCCTTGGAAGAGCTAGATTTCCTCAGCTCTCCAACAGCTCCAGGAAATGTGTTCTCTCACGTCTTACATATCATGCAAATCTGCCTCATTGCCCTAGGCTGACCGGCACTGAGAAACCAAAACTGCTTCACATTCCTTCTACAAAGTCATACCTTAACACCCCATCCTTACAGGAGAAAGTCGGCTTGCGTTTCTGCTGTAACCACAGCACAGTTCTTCCTCTTACACTCCAGGGTTTTAGAAGAAGCTAAGCCCGATAGCCTACCCAGAGCGATCCCTGGGGGAGGCGGTTGGCTACACGCAGAATTCCGTGCCAAATAAACTTTATTTAAGGAAGGGACCAGTGTGTAGCTAGAGTGTATATTTACTTGGTAGAAATCACAAGGAGGTAGGCTGCATGTTCGCTGGAAACGGGGAACTTATGGCACAAGCCTTGCTTACCCATTTTGAATGCTCCATTCAAGCTGCCTTGAAGCTGCCTAAATAACAATTTTAGGACGGGTCTCTGGTCTCTGTAGGCAAGGCTCTGGGAAGGGAACGAGTGTTCTCTACATCAACAGGGTGCTTTCATAGCCTGGGTGGGAGCCTCTCCTCAGACGCTCTACAGCTAGAAGGAAACTTGACGTGAGTCCTTTCCTCAAGGTAAAGCCTAGAATAGCCCTGCCGAAGTGGAAGCTTGGAGCGGAGTCCTTGAGGCATTAGTTTCAGGTCTGTTTCCTTTTAAGGTTAGTAAGCTTTTCAGGACACCGAGGACCTCGCCTGGGCACCTTATTCCCTGGAAGACCACCGAGTACCGGCAGTGTCCACTGGGCTACTAAGAAACATCCAGGCCCGGAAACCTTTCCCAGTCACTCTGTGTATTTTGTGTGTAGGCCAACACACTGCACTCTTCCTTGGAAGAGCTAGATTTCCTCAGCTCTCCAACAGCTCCAGGAAATTTGTTCTCTCACGTCCTACATATCATGCAAATCTGCCTCATTGCCCTAGGCTGAGCAGCTCTGAGAAACCAAAACGGCTTCGCATTCCTTCTACAAAGTCATACCTTAAGACCCCATCCTTACAGGAGAAAGTCAGCTTGCGTTTCTGCTGTAACCAAAGCACAGATCTTCCTCTTACACTGCAGGGTTTTAGAAGAAGCTAAGCCAGATAGCCTACCTAGAGCGCTCCTTGGGGGAGGCTGTTGGCTACACGCAGAACTCCGTGCCAAATAAACTTTATTCAAGAAAGGGACCAGTGTGTAGCTAGAGTGTATATTTACTTGGTAGAAATCACAAGTAGGTAGGCCGCGTGTTCGCTGGAAACGGTGACCTTATGGCACAAGCCTTGCTTTCCCATTTTGAATGCTCCATGCATGCTGCCTTGAAGTTACCTAAATAACAGTTTTAGGACGAGTCTTTAGTCATTGTAGGCAGGGCTCTGGGAAGGGAACGAGTGTTCTCTGCATCAACAGGGTGCTTTCATAGCCTGGGTGGGAGCCTCTCCTCAGACGCCCTAGAGATAAAGGAAACTTGACGTGAGTTCTTTCCTCCAGGTAAAGCCTTGAAGAGCCCTGCCGAAGCTAAGCTTGAAGCAGTTTCCTTGTGGCATTTGTTTTAGGTCTGTTTTCTTTTAAGGTTAGTAAGCTTGTCAAGACACCGAGGACCTGTCGTGGGCACCCTTTTCCCTGCAAGAGCACCGAGTACCAGCAGGCTCCACTGGGCTACTAAGAAACATCCAGGCCCGGAAACGTTTCCCAGTCACTGTGTATTTTGTGTGTAGGGCAACACACTGCACTCTTCCTTGGAAGAGCTAGATTTCCTCAGCTCTCCAACAACTCCAGGAAATGTGTTCTCTCAATTCCTATATGTCATGCAAATCTCCCTCATTGCCCTAGGCTGAGCAGCACTGAGAAACCAAAACTGCAACGCATTCCTTCTTTAAAGTCAAACCTTAAGACCCCATCCTTACAGGAGAAAGTCGGCTTGCTTTCCTGCTGTAACCAAAGCACAGTTCTTCCTCTTACACTCCAGGGTTTTAGAAGAAGCAGAGCCCGATAGCCTACCCAGAGCGCTCCCAAGGGGAGGCGGTTGGCTACACGCAGAATTCCGTGCCAAATAAACTTTATTCAAGGAAGGGACCAGTGTGTAGCTAGAGTGTATATTTACTTGGTAGAAATCACAAGGAGGTAGGCTGCATGTTCGCTGGAAACGGGGAACTTATGACACAAGCCTTGCTTACCCATTTTGAATGCTCCATTCAAGCTGCCTTGAAGCTGCCTAAATAACAATTTTAGGACGGGTCTCTAGTCTCTGTAGGCAAGGCTCTGGGAAGGGAACGAGTGTTCTCTACATCAACAGGGTGCTTTCATAGCCTGGGTGGGAGCCTCTCCTCAGACGCTCTACAGCTAGAAGGAAACTTGACGTGAGTCCTTTCCTCAAGGTAAAGCCTAGAATAGCCCTGCCGAAGTGGAAGCTTGGAGCGGAGTCCTTGAGGCATTAGTTTCAGGTCTGTTTCCTTTTAAGGTTAGTAAGCTTTTCAGGACACCGAGGACCTCGCCTTGGCACCTTATTCCCTGGAAGACCACCGAGTACCGGCAGTCTCCACTGGGCTACTAAGAAACATCCAGGCCCGGAAACCTTTCCCAGTCACTCTGTGTATTTTGTGTGTAGGCCAACACACTGCACTCTTCCTTGGAAGAGCTAGATTTCCTCAGCTCTCCAACAGCTCCAGGCAATTTGTTCTCTCACGTCCTACATATCATGCAAATCTGCCTCATTGCCCTAGGCTGAGCAGCTCTGAGAAACCAAAACTGCTTCGCATTCCTTCTACAAAGTCATACCTTAAGACCCCATCCTTACAGGAGAAAGTCAGCTTGCGTTTCTGCTGTAACCAAAGCACAGATCTTCCTCTTACACTGCAGGGTTTTAGAAGAAGCTAAGCCAGATAGCCTACCTAGAGCGCTCCTTGGGGGAGGCTGTTGGCTACACGCAGAACTCCGTGCCAAATAAACTTTATTCAAGGAAGGGACCAGTGTGTAGCTAGAGTGTATATTTACTTGGTAGAAATCACAAGTAGGTAGGCCGCGTGTTCGCTGGAAACGGTGACCTTATGGCACAAGCCTTGCTTTCCCATTTTGAATGCTCCATGCATGCTGCCTTGAAGTTACCTAAATAACAGTTTTAGGACGAGTCTTTAGTCATTGTAGGCAGGGCTCTGGGAAGCGAACGAGTGTTCTCTGCATCAACAGGGTGCTTTCATAGCCTGGGTGGGAGCCTCTCCTCAGACGCCCTAGAGATAAAGGAAACTTGACGTGAGTTCTTTCCTCCAGGTAAAGCCTTGAATAGCCCTGCCGAAGCTAAGCTTGAAGCAGTTTCCTTGTGGCATTTGTTTTAGGTCTGTTTTCTTTTAAGGTTAGTAAGCTTGTCAAGACACCGAGGACCTCTCGTGGGCACCCTATTCCCTGCAAGAGCACCGAGTACCAGCAGGCTCCACTGGGCTACTAAGAAACATCCAGGCCCGCAAACGTTTCCCAGTCACTGTGTATTTTGTGTGTAGGGCAACACACTGCACTCTTCCTTGGAAGAGCTAGATTTCCTCAGCTCTCCAACAACTCCAGGAAATGTGTTCTCTCTATTCCTATATGTCATGCAAATCTCCCTCATTGCCCTAGGCTGAGCAGCACTGAGAAACCAAAACTGCAACGCATTCCTTCTTTAAAGTCAAACCTTAAGACCCCATCCTTACAGGAGAAAGTCGGCTTGCTTTCCTGCTGTAACCAAAGCACAGTTCTTCCTCTTACACTCCAGGGTTTTAGAAGAAGCAGAGCCCGATAGCCTACCCAGAGCGCTCCCAAGGGGAGGCGGTTGGCTACACGCAGAATTCCGTGCCAAATAAACTTTATTCAAGGAAGGGACCAGTGTGTAGCTAGAGTGTATATTTACTTGGTAGAAATCACAAGGAGGTAGGCTGCATGTTCGCTAGAAACGGAGAACTTATGGCACAAGCCTTGCTTACCACTTTTGAATGCTCCATTCAAGCTGCCTTGAAGCTACCTAAATTACAATTTTAGGACGGGTCTCTAGTGTCTGTAGGCAGGGCTCTGGGAAGGGAACGAGTGTTCTCTACATCAACAGGGTGCTTTCATAGACTGGGTAGGAGCCTCGCCTGAGACACTCTAGAGCTAAAAGGAAACTTGACGTGAGTCCTCTCCTCAAGGTAAAGCCTAGAATAGCCATGCCGAAGTGGAAGCTTGGAGCGGAGTTCTTAAGGCATTAGTTTCAGGTCTGTTTTCTTTTAAGGTTAGTAAGCTTTTCAAGGCCCTGAGGACCTCGCCTGGGCACCCTATTCCCTGCAAGAACACCCAGGACCGGCAGGCTCCACTGGGCTACTAAGAAACATCCAGGCCCGGAAACTTTTCCCATTCACTCTTTGTATTTTGTGTGTAGGCCAACACACTACACTCTTCCTTGGAAGAGCTAGATTTCCTCAGCTCTCCAACAGCTCCAGGAAATGTGTTCTCTCACGTCCTACATATCATGCAAATCTGCCTCATTGCCCTAGGCTGACCGGCACTGAGAAACCAAAACTGCTTCACATTCCTTCTACAAAGTCATACCTTAACACCCCATCCTTACAGTAGAAAGTCGGCTTGCGTTTCTGCTGTAACCACAGCACAGTTCTTCCTCTTACACTCCAGGGTTTTAGAAGAAGCTAAGCCCGATAGCCTACCCAGAGCGATCCCTGGGGGAGGCGGTTGGCTACACGCAGAATTACGTGCCAAATAAACTTTATTCAAGGAAGAGACCAGTGTGTAGCTAGAGTGTATATTTACTTGGTAGAAATCACAAGGAGGTAGGCTGCATGTTCGCTGGAAACGGGGAACTTATGGCACAAGCCTTGCTTACCCATTTTGAATGCTCCATTCAAGCTGCCTTGAAGCTGCCTAAATAACAATTTTAGGACGGGTCTCTAGTCTCTGTAGGCAAGGCTCTGGGAAGGGAACGAGTGTTCTCTACATCAACAGGGTGCTTTCATAGCCTGGGTGGGAGCCTCTCCTCAGACGCTCTACAGCTAAAAGGAAACTTGACGTGAGTCCTCTCCTCAAGGTAAAGCCTAGAATAGCCCTGCCGAAGTGGAAGCTTGGAGCGGAGTTCTTGAGGCATTAGTTTCAGGTCTGTTTTCTTTTAAGGTTAGTAAGTTTTTCAAGGCCCTGAGGACCTCGCCTGGGCACCCTATTCCCTGCAAGAACACCCAGTACCGGCAGGCTCCACTGGGCTACTAAGAAACATCCAGGCCCGGAAACTTTTCCCATTCACTCTTTGTATTTTGTGTGTAGGCCAACACACTACACTCTTCCTTGGAAGAGCTAGATTTCCTCAGCTCTCCAACAGCTCCAGGAAATGTGTTCTCTCATGTCCTACATATCATGCAAATCTGCCTCATTGCCCTAGGCTGACCGGCACTGAGAAACCAAAACTGCTTCGCATTCCTTCTACAAAGTCATACCTTAACACCCCATCCTTACAGTAGAAAGTCGGCTTGCGTTTCTGCTGTAACCACAGCACAGTTCTTCCTCTTACACTCCAGGGTTTTAGAAGAAGCTAAGCCCGATAGCCTACCCAGAGCGATCCCTGGGGGAGGCGGTTGGCTACACGCAGAATTACGTGCCAAATAAACTTTATTTAAGGAAGGGACCAGTGTGTAGCTAGAGTGTATATTTACTTGGTAGAAATCACAAGGAGGTAGGCTGCATGTTCGCTGGAAACGGGGAACTTATGGCACAAGCCTTGCTTACCCATTTTGAATGCTCCATTCAAGCTGCCTTGAAGCTGCCTAAATAACAATTTTAGGACGGGTCTCTAGTCTCTGTAGGCAAGGCTCTGGGAAGGGAACGAGTGTTCTCTACATCAACAGGGTGCTTTCATAGCCTGGGTGGGAGCCTCTCCTCAGACGCTCTACAGCTAGAAGGAAACTTGACGTGAGTCCTTTCCTCAAGGTAAAGCCTAGAATAGCCCTGCCGAAGTGGAAGCTTGGAGCGGAGTCCTTGAGGCATTAGTTTCAGGTCTGTTTCCTTTTAAGGTTAGTAAGCTTTTCAGGACACCGAGGACCTCGCCTGGGCACCTTATTCCCTGGAAGACCACCGAGTACCGGCAGTCTCCACTGGGCTACTAAGAAACATCCAGGCCCGGAAACCTTTCCCAGTCACTCTGTGTATTTTGTGTGTAGGCCAACACACTGCACTCTTCCTTGGAAGAGCTAGATTTACTCAGCTCTACAACAGCTCCAGGAAATTTGTTCTCTCACGTCCTACATATCATGCAAATCTGCCTCATTGCCCTAGGCTGAGCAGCTCTGAGAAACCAAAACTGCTTCGCATTCCTTCTACAAAGTCATACCTTAAGACCCCATCCTTACAGGAGAAAGTCAGCTTGCGTTTCTGCTGTAACCAAAGCACAGATCTTCCTCTTACACTGCAGGGTTTTAGAAGAAGCTAAGCCAGATAGCCTACCTAGAGCGCTCCTTGGGGGAGGCTGTTGGCTACACGCAGAACTCCGTGCCAAATAAACTTTATTCAAGGAAGGGACCAGTGTGTAGCTAGAGTGTATATTTACTTGGTAGAAATCACAAGTAGGTAGGCCGCGTGTTCGCTGGAAACGGTGACCTTATGGCACAAGCCTTGCTTTCCCATTTTGAATGCTCCATGCATGCTGCCTTGAAGTTACCTAAATAACAGTTTTAGGACGAGTCTTTAGTCATTGTAGGCAGGGCTCTGGGAAGCGAACGAGTGTTCTCTGCATCAACAGGGTGCTTTCATAGCCTGGGTGGGAGCCTCTCCTCAGACGCCCTAGAGATAAAGGAAACTTGACGTGAGTTCTTTCCTCCAGGTAAAGCCTTGAATAGCCCTGCCGAAGCTAAGCTTGAAGCAGTTTCCTTGTGGCATTTGTTTTAGGTCTGTTTTCTTTTAAGGTTAGTAAGCTTGTCAAGACACCGAGGACCTGTCGTGGGCACCCTATTCCCTGCAAGAGCACCGAGTACCAGCAGGCTCCACTGGGCTACTAAGAAACATCCAGGCCCGGAAACGTTTCCCAGTCACTGTGTATTTTGTGTGTAGGGCAACACACTGCACTCTTCCTTGGAAGAGCTAGATTTCCTCAGCTCTCCAACAACTCCAGGAAATGTGTTCTCTCAATTCCTATATGTCATGCAAATCTCCCTCATTGCCCTAGGCTGAGCAGCACTGAGAAACCAAAACTGCAACGCATTCCTTCTTTAAAGTCAAACCTTAAGACCCCATCCTTACAGGACAAAGTCGGCTTGCTTTCCTGCTGTAACCAAAGCACAGTTCTTCCTCTTACACTCCAGGGTTTTAGAAGAAGCAGAGCCCGATAGCCTACCCAGAGCGCTCCCAAGGGGAGGCGGTTGGCTACACGCAGAATTCCGTGCCAAATAAACTTTATTCAAGGAAGGGACCAGTGTGTAGCTAGAGTGTATATTTACTTGGTAGAAATCACAAGGAGGTAGGCTGCATGTTCGCTAGAAACGGAGAACTTATGGCACAAGCCTTGCTTACCACTTTTGAATGCTCCATTCAAGCTGCCTTGAAGCTACCTAAATTACAATTTTAGGACGGGTCTCTAGTGTCTGTAGGCAGGGCTCTGGGAAGGGAACGAGTGTTCTCTACATCAACAGGGTGCTTTCATAGACTGGGTAGGAGCCTCGCCTGAGACACTCTAGAGCTAAAAGGAAACTTGACGTGAGTCCTCTCCTCAAGGTAAAGCCTAGAATAGCCCTGCCGAAGTGGAAGCTTGGAGCGGAGTTCTTGAGGCATTAGTTTCAGGTCTGTTTTCTTTTAAGGTTAGTAAGCTTTTCAAGGCCCTGAGGACCTCGCCTGGGCACCCTATTCCCTGCAAGAGCACCCAGTACCGGCAGGCTCCACTGGGCTACTAAGAAACATCCAGGCCCGGAAACTTTTCCCATTCACTCTTTGTATTTTGTGTGTCGGCCAACACACTACACTCTTCCTTGGAAGAGCTAGATTTCCTCAGCTCTCCAACAGCTCCAGGAAATGTGTTCTCTCACGTCCTACATATCATGCAAATCTGCCTCATTGCCCTAGGCTGACCGGCACTGAGAAACCAAAACTGCTTCACATTCCTTCTACAAAGTCATACCTTAACACCCCATCCTTACAGTAGAAAGTCGGCTTGCGTTTCTGCTGTAACCACAGCACAGTTCTTCCTCTTACACTCCAGGGTTTTAGAAGAAGCTAAGCCCGATAGCCTACCCAGAGCGATCCCTGGGGGAGGCGGTTGGCTACACGCAGAATTCCGTGCCAAATAAACTTTATTTAAGGAAGGGACCAGTGTGTAGCTAGAGTGTATATTTACTTGGTAGAAATCACAAGGAGGTAGGCTGCATGTTCGCTGGAAACGGGGAACTTATGGCACAAGCCTTGCTTACCCATTTTGAATGCTCCATTCAAGCTGCCTTGAAGCTGCCTAAATAACAATTTTAGGACGGGTCTCTGGTCTCTGTAGGCAAGGCTCTGGGAAGGGAACGAGTGTTCTCTACATCAACAGGGTGCTTTCATAGCCTGGGTGGGAGCCTCTCCTCAGACGCTCTACAGCTAGAAGGAAACTTGACGTGAGTCCTTTCCTCAAGGTAAAGCCTAGAATAGCCCTGCCGAAGTGGAAGCTTGGAGCGGAGTCCTTGAGGCATTAGTTTCAGGTCTGTTTCCTTTTAAGGTTAGTAAGCTTTTCAGGACACCGAGGACCTCGCCTGGGCACCTTATTCCCTGGAAGACCACCGAGTACCGGCAGTCTCCACTGGGCTACTAAGAAACATCCAGGCCCGGAAACCTTTCCCAGTCACTCTGTGTATTTTGTGTGTAGGCCAACACACTGCACTCTTCCTTGGAAGAGCTAGATTTCCTCAGCTCTCCAACAGCTCCAGGAAATTTGTTCTCTCACGTCCTACATATCATGCAAATCTGCCTCATTGCCCTAGGCTGAGCAGCTCTGAGAAACCAAAACGGCTTCGCATTCCTTCTACAAAGTCATACCTTAAGACCCCATCCTTACAGGAGAAAGTCAGCTTGCGTTTCTGCTGTAACCAAAGCACAGATCTTCCTCTTACACTGCAGGGTTTTAGAAGAAGCTAAGCCAGATAGCCTACCTAGAGCGCTCCTTGGGGGAGGCTGTTGGCTACACGCAGAACTCCGTGCCAAATAAACTTTATTCAAGGAAGGGACCAGTGTGTAGCTAGAGTGTATATTTACTTGGTAGAAATCACAAGTAGGTAGGCCGCGTGTTCGCTGGAAACGGTGACCTTATGGCACAAGCCTTGCTTTCCCATTTTGAATGCTCCATGCATGCTGCCTTGAAGTTACCTAAATAACAGTTTTAGGACGAGTCTTTAGTCATTGTAGGCAGGGCTCTGGGAAGGGAACGAGTGTTCTCTGCATCAACAGGGTGCTTTCATAGCCTGGGTGGGAGCCTCTCCTCAGACGCCCTAGAGATAAAGGAAACTTGACGTGAGTTCTTTCCTCCAGGTAAAGCCTAGAATAGCCCTGCCGAAGTGGAAGCTTGGAGCGGAGTTTTTGAGGCATTAGTTTCAGGTCTGTTTTCTTTTAAGGTTAGTAAGCTTTTCAAGGCCCTGAGGACCTCGCCTGGGCACCCTATTCCCTGCAAGAACACCCAGTACCGGCAGGCTCCACTGGGCTACTAAGAAACATCCAGGCCCGGAAACTTTTCCCATTCACTCTTTGTATTTTGTGTGTAGGCCAACACACTACACTCTTCCTTGGAAGAGCTAGATTTCCTCAGCTCTCCAACAGCTCCAGGAAATGTGTTCTCTCACGTCCTACATATCATGCAAATCTGCCTCATTGCCCTAGGCTGACCGGCACTGAGAAACCAAAACTGCTTCACATTCCTTCTACAAAGTCATACCTTAACACCCCATCCTTACAGTAGAAAGTCGGCTTGCGTTTCTGCTGTAACCACAGCACAGTTCTTCCTCTTACACTCCAGGGTTTTAGAAGAAGCTAAGCCCGATAGCCTACCCAGAGCGATCCCTGGGGGAGGCGGTTGGCTACACGCAGAATTACGTGCCAAATAAACTTTATTCAAGGAAGAGACCAGTGTGTAGCTAGAGTGTATATTTACTTGGTAGAAATCACAAGGAGGTAGGCTGCATGTTCGCTGGAAACGGGGAACTTATGGCACAAGCCTTGCTTACCCATTTTGAATGCTCCATTCAAGCTGCCTTGAAGCTGCCTAAATAACAATTTTAGGACGGGTCTCTAGTCTCTGTAGGCAAGGCTCTGGGAAGGGAACGAGTGTTCTCTACATCAACAGGGTGCTTTCATAGCCTGGGTGGGAGCCTCTCCTCAGACGCTCTACAGCTAAAAGGAAACTTGACGTGAGTCCTCTCCTCAAGGTAAAGCCTAGAATAGCCCTGCCGAAGTGGAAGCTTGGAGCGGAGTTCTTGAGGCATTAGTTTCAGGTCTGTTTTCTTTTAAGGTTAGTAAGCTTTTCAAGGCCCTGAGGACCTCGCCTGGGCACCCTATTCCCTGGAAGAACACCCAGTACCGGCAGGCTCCACTGGGCTACTAAGAAACATCCAGGCCCGGAAACTTTTCCCATTCACTCTTTGTATTTTGTGTGTAGGCCAACACACTACACTCTTCCTTGGAAGAGCTAGATTTCCTCAGCTCTCCAACAGCTCCAGGAAATGTGTTCTCTCACGTCCTACATATCATGCAAATCTGCCTCATTGCCCTAGGCTGACCGGCACTGAGAAACCAAAACTGCTTCACATTCCTTCTACAAAGTCATACCTTAACACCCCATCCTTACAGTAGAAAGTCGGCTTGCGTTTCTGCTGTAACCACAGCACAGTTCTTCCTCTTACACTCCAGGGTTTTAGAAGAAGCTAAGCCCGATAGCCTACCCAGAGCGATCCCTGGGGGAGGCGGTTGGCTACACGTAGAATTACGTGCCAAATAAACTTTATTCAAGGAAGGGACCAGTGTGTAGCTAGAGTGTATATTTACTTGGTAGAAATCACAAGGAGGTAGGCTGCATGTTCGCTGGAAACGGGGAACTTATGGCACAAGCCTTGCTTACCCATTTTGAATGCTCCATTCAAGCTGCCTTGAAGCTGCCTAAATAACAATTTTAGGACGGGTCTCTAGTCTCTGTAGGCAAGGATCTGGGAAGGGAACGAGTGTTCTCTACATCAACAGGGTGCTTTCATAGCCTGGGTGGGAGCCTCTCCTCAGACGCTCTACAGCTAGAAGGAAACTTGACGTGAGTCCTTTCCTCAAGGTAAAGCCTAGAATAGCCCTGCCGAAGTGGAAGCTTGGAGCGGAGTCCTTGAGGCATTAGTTTCAGGTCTGTTTCCTTTTAAGGTTAGTAAGCTTTTCAGGACACCGAGGACCTCGCCTGGGCACCTTATTCCCTGGAAGACCACCGAGTACCGGCAGTCTCCACTGGGCTACTAAGAAACATCCAGGCCCGGAAACCTTTCCCAGTCACTCTGTGTATTTTGTGTGTAGGCCAACACACTGCACTCTTCCTTGGAAGAGCTAGATTCCCTCAGCTCTCCAACAGCTCCAGGAAATTTGTTCTCTCACGTCCTACATATCATGCAAATCTGCCTCATTGCCCTAGGCTGAGCAGCTCTGAGAAACCAAAACGGCTTCGCATTCCTTCTACAAAGTCATACCTTAAGACCCCATCCTTACAGGAGAAAGTCAGCTTGCGTTTCTGCTGTAACCAAAGCACAGATCTTCCTCTTACACTGCAGGGTTTTAGAAGAAGCTAAGCCAGATAGCCTACCTAGAGCGCTCCTTGGGGGAGGCTGTTGGCTACACGCAGAACTCCGTGCCAAATAAACTTTATTCAAGGAAGGGACCAGTGTGTAGCTAGAGTGTATATTTACTTGGTAGAAATCACAAGTAGGTAGGCCGCGTGTTCGCTGGAAACGGTGACCTTATGGCACAAGCCTTGCTTTCCCATTTTGAATGCTCCATGCATGCTGCCTTGAAGTTACCTAAATAACAGTTTTAGGACGAGTCTTTAGTCATTGTAGGCAGGGCTCTGGGAAGGGAACGAGTGTTCTCTGCATCAACAGGGTGCTTTCATAGCCTGGGTGGGAGCCTCTCCTCAGACGCCCTAGAGATAAAGGAAACTTGACGTGAGTTCTTTCCTCCAGGTAAAGCCTAGAATAGCCCTGCCGAAGTGGAAGCTTGGAGCGGAGTTTTTGAGGCATTAGTTTCAGGTCTGTTTTCTTTTAAGGTTAGTAAGCTTTTCAAGGCCCTGAGGACCTCGCCTGGGCACCCTATTCCCTGCAAGAACACCCAGTACCGGCAGGCTCCACTGGGCTACTAAGAAACATCCAGGCCCGGAAACTTTTCCCATTCACTCTTTGTATTTTGTGTGTAGGCCAACACACTACACTCTTCCTTGGAAGAGCTAGATTTCCTCAGCTCTCCAACAGCTCCAGGAAATGTGTTCTCTCACGTCCTACATATCATGCAAATCTGCCTCATTGCCCTAGGCTGACCGGCACTGAGAAACCAAAACTGCTTCACATTCCTTCTACAAAGTCATACCTTAACACCCCATCCTTACAGTAGAAAGTCGGCTTGCGTTTCTGCTGTAACCACAGCACAGTTCTTCCTCTTACACTCCAGGGTTTTAGAAGAAGCTAAGCCCGATAGCCTACCCAGAGCGATCCCTGGGGGAGGCGGTTGGCTACACGCAGAATTACGTGCCAAATAAACTTTATTCAAGGAAGAGACCAGTGTGTAGCTAGAGTGTATATTTACTTGGTAGAAATCACAAGGAGGTAGGCTGCATGTTCGCTGGAAACGGGGAACTTATGGCACAAGCCTTGCTTACCCATTTTGAATGCTCCATTCAAGCTGCCTTGAAGCTGCCTAAATAACAATTTTAGGACGGGTCTCTAGTCTCTGTAGGCAAGGCTCTGGGAAGGGAACGAGTGTTCTCTACATCAACAGGGTGCTTTCATAGCCTGGGTGGGAGCCTCTCCTCAGACGCTCTACAGCTAAAAGGAAACTTGACGTGAGTCCTCTCCTCAAGGTAAAGCCTAGAATAGCCCTGCCGAAGTGGAAGCTTGGAGCGGAGTTCTTGAGGCATTAGTTTCAGGTCTGTTTTCTTTTAAGGTTAGTAAGCTTTTCAAGGCCCTGAGGACCTCGCCTGGGCACCCTATTCCCTGGAAGAACACCCAGTACCGGCAGGCTCCACTGGGCTACTAAGAAACATCCAGGCCCGGAAACTTTTCCCATTCACTCTTTGTATTTTGTGTGTAGGCCAACACACTACACTCTTCCTTGGAAGAGCTAGATTTCCTCAGCTCTCCAACAGCTCCAGGAAATGTGTTCTCTCACGTCCTACATATCATGCAAATCTGCCTCATTGCCCTAGGCTGACCGGCACTGAGAAACCAAAACTGCTTCACATTCCTTCTACAAAGTCATACCTTAACACCCCATCCTTACAGTAGAAAGTCGGCTTGCGTTTCTGCTGTAACCACAGCACAGTTCTTCCTCTTACACTCCAGGGTTTTAGAAGAAGCTAAGCCCGATAGCCTACCCAGAGCGATCCCTGGGGGAGGCGGTTGGCTACACGCAGAATTACGTGCCAAATAAACTTTATTCAAGGAAGGGACCAGTGTGTAGCTAGAGTGTATATTTACTTGGTAGAAATCACAAGGAGGTAGGCTGCATGTTCGCTGGAAACGGGGAACTTATGGCACAAGCCTTGCTTACCCATTTTGAATGCTCCATTCAAGCTGCCTTGAAGCTGCCTAAATAACAATTTTAGGACGGGTCTCTAGTCTCTGTAGGCAAGGCTCTGGGAAGGGAACGAGTGTTCTCTACATCAACAGGGTGCTTTCATAGCCTGGGTGGGAGCCTCTCCTCAGACGCTCTACAGCTAGAAGGAAACTTGACGTGAGTCCTTTCCTCAAGGTAAAGCCTAGAATAGCCCTGCCGAAGTGGAAGCTTGGAGCGGAGTCCTTGAGGCATTAGTTTCAGGTCTGTTTCCTTTTAAGGTTAGTAAGCTTTTCAGGACACCGAGGACCTCGCCTGGGCACCTTATTCCCTGGAAGACCACCGAGTACCGGCAGTCTCCACTGGGCTACTAAGAAACATCCAGGCCCGGAAACCTTTCCCAGTCACTCTGTGTATTTTGTGTGTAGGCCAACACACTGCACTCTTCCTTGGAAGAGCTAGATTCCCTCAGCTCTCCAACAGCTCCAGGAAATTTGTTCTCTCACGTCCTACATATCATGCAAATCTGCCTCATTGCCCTAGGCTGAGCAGCTCTGAGAAACCAAAACGGCTTCGCATTCCTTCTACAAAGTCATACCTTAAGACCCCATCCTTACAGGAGAAAGTCAGCTTGCGTTTCTGCTGTAACCAAAGCACAGATCTTCCTCTTACACTGCAGGGTTTTAGAAGAAGCTAAGCCAGATAGCCTACCTAGAGCGCTCCTTGGGGGAGGCTGTTGGCTACACGCAGAACTCCGTGCCAAATAAACTTTATTCAAGGAAGGGACCAGTGTGTAGCTAGAGTGTATATTTACTTGGTAGAAATCACAAGTAGGTAGGCCGCGTGTTCGCTGGAAACGGTGACCTTATGGCACAAGCCTTGCTTTCCCATTTTGAATGCTCCATGCATGCTGCCTTGAAGTTACCTAAATAACAGTTTTAGGACGAGTCTTTAGTCATTGTAGGCAGGGCTCTGGGAAGGGAACGAGTGTTCTCTGCATCAACAGGGTGCTTTCATAGCCTGGGTGGGAGCCTCTCCTCAGACGCCCTAGAGATAAAGGAAACTTGACGTGAGTTCTTTCCTCCAGGTAAAGCCTAGAATAGCCCTGCCGAAGTGGAAGCTTGGAGCGGAGTTCTTGAGGCATTAGTTTCAGGTCTGTTTTCTTTTAAGGTTAGTAAGCTTTTCAAGGCCCTGAGGACCTCGCCTGGGCACCCTATTCCCTGCAAGAACACCCAGTACCGGCAGGCTCCACTGGGCTACTAAGAAACATCCAGGCCCGGAAACTTTTCCCATTCACTCTTTGTATTTTGTGTGTAGGCCAACACACTACACTCTTCCTTGGAAGAGCTAGATTTCCTCAGCTCTCCAACAGCTCCAGGAAATGTGTTCTCTCACGTCCTACATATCATGCAAATCTGCCTCATTGCCCTAGGCTGACCGGCACTGAGAAACCAAAACTGCTTCACATTCCTTCTACAAAGTCATACCTTAACACCCCATCCTTACAGTAGAAAGTCGGCTTGCGTTTCTGCTGTAACCACAGCACAGTTCTTCCTCTTACACTCCAGGGTTTTAGAAGAAGCTAAGCCCGATAGCCTACCCAGAGCGATCCCTGGGGGAGGCGGTTGGCTACACGCAGAATTACGTGCCAAATAAACTTTATTCAAGGAAGAGACCAGTGTGTAGCTAGAGTGTATATTTACTTGGTAGAAATCACAAGGAGGTAGGCTGCATGTTCGCTGGAAACGGGGAACTTATGGCACAAGCCTTGCTTACCCATTTTGAATGCTCCATTCAAGCTGCCTTGAAGCTGCCTAAATAACAATTTTAGGACGGGTCTCTAGTCTCTGTAGGCAAGGCTCTGGGAAGGGAACGAGTGTTCTCTACATCAACAGGGTGCTTTCATAGCCTGGGTGGGAGCCTCTCCTCAGACGCTCTACAGCTAAAAGGAAACTTGACGTGAGTCCTCTCCTCAAGGTAAAGCCTAGAATAGCCCTGCCGAAGTGGAAGCTTGGAGCGGAGTTCTTGAGGCATTAGTTTCAGGTCTGTTTTCTTTTAAGGTTAGTAAGCTTTTCAAGGCCCTGAGGACCTCGCCTGGGCACCCTATTCCCTGGAAGAACACCCAGTACCGGCAGGCTCCACTGGGCTACTAAGAAACATCCAGGCCCGGAAACTTTTCCCATTCACTCTTTGTATTTTGTGTGTAGGCCAACACACTACACTCTTCCTTGGAAGAGCTAGATTTCCTCAGCTCTCCAACAGCTCCAGGAAATGTGTTCTCTCACGTCCTACATATCATGCAAATCTGCCTCATTGCCCTAGGCTGACCGGCACTGAGAAACCAAAACTGCTTCACATTCCTTCTACAAAGTCATACCTTAACACCCCATCCTTACAGTAGAAAGTCGGCTTGCGTTTCTGCTGTAACCACAGCACAGTTCTTCCTCTTACACTCCAGGGTTTTAGAAGAAGCTAAGCCCGATAGCCTACCCAGAGCGATCCCTGGGGGAGGCGGTTGGCTACACGCAGAATTACGTGCCAAATAAACTTTATTCAAGGAAGGGACCAGTGTGTAGCTAGAGTGTATATTTACTTGGTAGAAATCACAAGGAGGTAGGCTGCATGTTCGCTGGAAACGGGGAACTTATGGCACAAGCCTTGCTTACCCATTTTGAATGCTCCATTCAAGCTGCCTTGAAGCTGCCTAAATAACAATTTTAGGACGGGTCTCTAGTCTCTGTAGGCAAGGCTCTGGGAAGGGAACGAGTGTTCTCTACATCAACAGGGTGCTTTCATAGCCTGGGTGGGAGCCTCTCCTCAGACGCTCTACAGCTAGAAGGAAACTTGACGTGAGTCCTTTCCTCAAGGTAAAGCCTAGAATAGCCCTGCCGAAGTGGAAGCTTGGAGCGGAGTCCTTGAGGCATTAGTTTCAGGTCTGTTTCCTTTTAAGGTTAGTAAGCTTTTCAGGACACCGAGGACCTCGCCTGGGCACCTTATTCCCTGGAAGACCACCGAGTACCGGCAGTCTCCACTGGGCTACTAAGAAACATCCAGGCCCGGAAACCTTTCCCAGTCACTCTGTGTATTTTGTGTGTAGGCCAACACACTGCACTCTTCCTTGGAAGAGCTAGATTCCCTCAGCTCTCCAACAGCTCCAGGAAATTTGTTCTCTCACGTCCTACATATCATGCAAATCTGCCTCATTGCCCTAGGCTGAGCAGCTCTGAGAAACCAAAACGGCTTCGCATTCCTTCTACAAAGTCATACCTTAAGACCCCATCCTTACAGGAGAAAGTCAGCTTGCGTTTCTGCTGTAACCAAAGCACAGATCTTCCTCTTACACTGCAGGGTTTTAGAAGAAGCTAAGCCAGATAGCCTACC
>NW_028124091.1:0-26379 GCF_965194825.1 Balaenoptera physalus | reverse complement strand
GCAATCTCCCTACTTGGAGTATCAGCACCTTTAACCTCCTGTTCCGTACAGGTTGCAATTTGTCCTGAGGATGAACGGGAAGACGGGGAAGCAATGAGAGACTAGCTCTTGGTATTGGGACAGACACAGGTCACTCTATTTTCCCATCAGGAAGAAGAATTATCCACAGGCTCAGCCTGCCCCCCAGAACCAGAACAGGGCCTGAAGCCATCCTGCGCTTTTGCGGCCAGCTCCCAAAAAAGCAAGTTGTAAAATGGAGCTTCAGGGCACTGCAATTCACAAACCTGCAGTGTTATACATGATAACTCTCGTCCACAAATATATTGAGGGAAGGCAAAGAAGAGGATTTGAAATCAAGGCAGAATTGCAGGAAACAGATTTCAGGAGGTAGATTCGAATCGCCTTTAAAGCACATGAAAAGCGGCAAAACGTTGACAATGATGCCCTTGGCCAAAAAGGGCTTATGCGTTTTTTCCTGAATATATTCAGGAAAAAACGCATACGCCCTTTTTGGCCAACCAAGCAACCTGGAAAGGCAAATCAGTGCTACAAAGAAGTCTCGCTGCCCATCGGTCAAAAGGGCCATGCTGAGAAAAGTGTCAAAACCAGAAATGCAGAACAGGCCGTGGAGAAATGGGAGCCTTGCTACGCTGATGGGCGGAATGTAAATTGCCAACAGCCACGCTGGAGAAGGGTACGGTGTGTCCTGAAACATCTAAAAAACACAGCTTACAGCGCATAGGGCACTTCCACGCATGGGGGTATAAATTGGGAAAATTAAAAATCAGCAAGACACAAGCACACCAAAGTTTAGGGCTGCTCTGTTGCCAAGGACCTCCACTTCATTCCACCTTAAATATCCCAGGAAAGAGAAAAATGGATAAAGAAGTTGTGGTCCTTATGTACAATGGAATATCACTCAGCCATGAAATCAATGTCATAAGGCTAGTAGCAGCATGATGAGTGGATTTAGGTACGACGATTCTAAGTGAAATAAGTCACACAGAAAAGGACACTTCTCATAAGATATCACTTATACAGGGAAAGTAAAAACCATTACACTTGAACTGAATTACAAAACAGAACAGAGTCACACATGCAGAAAACACACTATGGCTGCTTAACAGGAAAGGTGAGGTGGGGTGATACATAAAACAAGGGTTTCAAATTACCTGAGATACAGTTCCATAAACCCAACATGTAATAGACAAGACCTACTCCTTGCTCAGAGAACTGGACTCAACACCCCCTATTCACCACACAAGGATATATCTGACTAGTAATAATCTTAAAACCTATGTATTGAAATCTCTCTGTTAGTGTGTCAAGTGGGTGTAAAGCGGCATAAACACAGCCGTGAAAAGCAGCTAAACCCCATTATAAAAATAAATTACTTTTAAAAACCCATGAAACAAAGACAGTGAAAGAGAGAGAATTTCTTACACAATTCGTTCAGGGGCTGTGATGGAACCTGGATTGACCATATCTAGACCCACAGCTGGATGAGACATAAGGGTGGACACTCTTGGGGCTGAGAGATTTGGTGAGGCTGGGTGAGCAAACGCAGACCCTTTAAAGTAATACTGCGTGGTACCCATCGCATGGGTCCCAAATCTCGAGGTTCAAGGGCATCTTCCTACATGGAAAACATGCATGAGAAACCCAGAAGATGGTACACCGTGTGATGGGGAAAGGTTCCTAAAACGCACCTCATTTCTCATCTCCTTGTGCTCGGGTTCGCCATTCTAGCCACTTTACTAGCAATCTCCCTACTTGGAGCATCAGCACCTTTAACCTCCTGTTCCGTACAGGTTGCAATTTGTCCTGAGGATGAATGGGAAGATGGGGAACCAATGAGAGGCTAGCTCTAGGTGTTGGGACAGGCACAGGTCACTCTATTTTCCCATCAGGAAGAAGAATTAACCACAGGCTCAGCTGCCCCCCGGAACCAGCACAGGGCCTGAAACCATCCTGCGCTTTTACGGCCAGCTCCCAAAAAGCGAGTTGTAAAATGGAGCTTCAGGGCACTGCAATTCACAAACCTGCAGAGTTATAAATGATAACTCTCGTCCACAAATATATTGAGGGAAGGCAAAGAAGAGGATTTGAAATCAAGGCAGAATTGCAGGAAACAGATTTCAGGAGGTAGATTCGAATCGCCTTTAAAGCACATGAAAAGCAGCAAAACGTTGACAATGAGGCCCTTGGCCAAAAAGGGCGTATGCGTTTTTTCCTGAATATATTCAGGAAAAAACGCATACGCCCTTTTTGGCCAACCAAGCAACCTGGAAAGGCAAATCAGCGCTACAAAGAAGTCTCGCTTCCCATCGGTCAAAAGGGCCATGCTGAGAAAAGTGTCAAAACCAGAAATGCAGGACAGGCCATGGAGAAATGGGAGCCTTGCTACGCTGATGGGTGGGATGTAAATTGCCAACAGCCACGCTGGAGAAGGGTACAGTGTGTCCTGAAACATCTAAAAAACACAGCTTAGAGCGCTAAGGGCACTTCCACGCATGGGGGTATAAATTGGGAAAATTAAAAATCAGCAAGACACAAGCACACCAAAGTTTAGGGCTGCTCTGTTGCCAAGGACCTCCACTTCATTCCACCTTAAATATCCCAGGAAAGAGAAAAATGGATAAAGAAGTTGTGGTCCTTATGTACAATGGAATATCACTCAGCCATGAAATCAATGTCATAAGGCTAGTAGCAGCATGATGAGTGGATTTAGGTACGTCGATTCTAAGTGAAATAAGTCACACAGAAAAGGACACTTCTCATAAGATATCACTTATACAGGGAAAGTAAAAACCATTACACTTGAACTGAATTCCAAAACAGAACAGAGTCACACATGCAGAAAACACACTATGGCTGCTTAACAGGAAAAGTGAGGTGGGGTGATACATAAAACAAGGGTTTCAAATTAGCTGAGATACCGTTCCATAAACCCAACATGTAATAGACAAGACCTACTCCTTGCTCAGAGAACTGGACTTAACACCCCCGATTCACCACACAAGGATATATCTGACTAGTAATAATCTTAAAACCTATGTATTGAAATCTCTCTGTTAGTGTGTCAAGTGGGTGTAAAGCGGCATAAACACAGCAGTGAAAAGCAGCTAAACCCCATTATAAAAATAAATTACTTTTAAAAACCCATGAAACAAAGACAGAGAAAGAGAGAGAAATTCTTACACAATTCGTTCAGGGGCTGTGATGCAACCCGGATTGACCATATCTAGACCCACAGCTGGATGAGACATAAGGGTGGACACTCTTGGGGCTGAGAGGTTTGGTGAGGTTGGGTGAGCAAACGCAGACCCTTTAAAGTAATACTGTGTGGTACCCATCCCATGTGTCCCAAATCTCCAGGTTCAAGGGCATCTTCCTACATCGAAAACATGCATGAGAGACCCAGAAGATGGTACACCGTGTGATGGGGAAAGCTTTCTAAAACGCACCTCATTTGTCATCTCCTTGAGCTCGGGTTCGCAATTCCAGCCACTTTACTAGCAATCTCCCTACTTGGAGTATCAGCACCTTTAACCTCCTGTTCCGTACAGGTTGCAATTTGTCCTGAGGATGAACGGGAAGACGGGGAAGCAATGAGAGACTTGCTCTTGGTATTGGGACAGACACAGGTCACTCTATTTTCCCATCAGGAAGAAGAATTATCCACAGGCTCAGCCTGCCCCCCAGAACCAGAACAGGGCCTGAAGCCATCCTGCGCTTTTGCGGCCAGCTCCCAAAAAAGCAAGTTGTAAAATGGAGCTTCAGGGCACTGCAATTCACAAACCTGCAGAGTTATAAATGATAACTCTCGTCCACAAATATATTGAGGGAAGGCAAAGAAGAGGATTTGAAATCAAGGCAGAATTGCAGGAAACAGATTTCAGGAGGTAGATTCGAATCGCCTTTAAAGCACATGAAAAGCGGCAAAACGTTGACAATGATGCCCTTGGCCAAAAAGGGCGTATGCGTTTTTTCCTGAATATATTCAGGAAAAAACGCATACGCCCTTTTTGGCCAACCAAGCAACCTGGAAAGGCAAATCAGCGCTACAAAGAAGTCTCGCTGCCCATCGGTCAAAAGGGCCATGCTGAGAAAAGTGTCAAAACCAGAAATGCAGAACAGGCCATGGAGAAATGGGAGCCTTGCTACGCTGATGGGCGGAATGTAAATTGCCAACAGCCACGCTGGAGAAGGGTACGGTGTGTCCTGAAACATCTAAAAAACACAGCTTAGAGCGCATAGGGCACTTCCACGCATGGGGGTATAAATTGGGAAAATTAAAAATCAGCAAGACACAAGCACACCAAAGTTTAGGGCTGCTCTGTTGCCAAGGACCTCCACTTCATTCCACCTTAAATATCCCAGGAAAGAGAAAAATGGATAAAGAAGTTGTGGTCTTATGTACAATGGAATATCACTCAGCCATGAAATCAATGTCATAAGGCTAGTAGCAGCATGATGAGTGGATTTAGGTACGACGATTCTAAGTGAAATAAGTCACACAGAAAAGGACACTTCTCATAAGATATCACTTATACAGGGAAAGTAAAAACCATTACACTTGAACTGAATTACAAAACAGAACAGAGTCACACATGCAGAAAACACACTATGGCTGCTTAACAGGAAAGGTGAGGTGGGGTGATACATAAAACAAGGGTTTCAAATTACCTGAGATACAGTTCCATAAACCCAACATGTAATAGACAAGACCTACTCCTTGCTCAGAGAACTGGACTCAACACCCCCTATTCACCACACAAGGATATATCTGACTAGTAATAATCTTAAAACCTATGTATTGAAATCTCTCTGTTAGTGTGTCAAGTGGGTGTAAAGCGGCATAAACACAGCCGTGAAAAGCAGCTAAACCCCATTATAAAAATAAATTACTTTTAAAAACCCATGAAACAAAGACAGTGAAAGAGAGAGAAATTCTTACACAATTCGTTCAGGGGCTGTGATGGAACCTGGATTGACCATATCTAGACCCACAGCTGGATGAGACATAAGGGTGGACACTCCTGGGGCTGAGAGATTTGGTGAGGCTGGGTGAGCAAACGCAGACCCTTTAAAGTAATACTGCGTGGTACCCATCGCATGGGTCCCAAATCTCGAGGTTCAAGGGCATCTTCCTACATGGAAAACATGCATGAGAAACCCAGAAGATGGTACACCGTGTGATGGGGAAAGGTTCCTAAAACGCACCTCATTTCTCATCTCCTTGTGCTCGGGTTCGCCATTCCAGCCACTTTACTAGCAATCTCCCTACTTGGAGCATCAGCACCTTTAACTTCCTGTTCCGTACAGGTTGCAATTTGTCCTGAGGATGAAGGGGAAGATGGGGAACTAATGAGAGGCTAGCTCTAGGTGTTGGGACAGGCACAGGTCACTCTATTTTCCCATCAGGAAGAAGAATTAACCACAGGCTCAGCTGCCCCCCGGAACCAGCACAGGGCCTGAAACCATCCTGCGCTTTTACGGCCAGCTCCCAAAAAGCGAGTTGTAAAATGGAGCTTCAGGGCACTGCAATTCACAAACCTGCAGAGTTATAAATGATAACTCTCGTCCACAAATATATTGAGGGAAGGCAAAGAAGAGGATTTGAAATCAAGGCAGAATTGCAGGAAACAGATTTCAGGAGGTAGATTCGAATCGCCTTTAAAGCACATGAAAAGCGGCAAAACGTTGACAATGATGCCCTTGGCCAAAAAGGGCGTATGCGTTTTTTCCTGAATATATTCAGGAAAAAACGCATACGCCCTTTTTGGCCAACCAAGCAACCTGGAAAGGCAAATCAGCGCTACAAAGAAGTCTCGCTGCCCATCGGTCAAAAGGGCCATGCTGAGAAAAGTGTCAAAACCAGAAATGCAGAACAGGCCATGGAGAAATGGGAGCCTTGCTACGCTGATGGGCGGAATGTAAATTGCCAACAGCCACGCTGGAGAAGGGTACGGTGTGTCCTGAAACATCTAAAAAACACAGCTTAGAGCGCATAGGGCACTTCCACGCATGGGGGTATAAATTGGGAAAATTAAAAATCAGCAAGACACAAGCACACCAAAGTTTAGGGCTGCTCTGTTGCCAAGGACCTCCACTTCATTCCACCTTAAATATCCCAGGAAAGAGAAAAATGGATAAAGAAGTTGTGGTCCTTATGTACAATGGAATATCACTCAGCCATGAAATCAATGTCATAAGGCTAGTAGCAGCATGATGAGTGGATTTAGGTACGACGATTCTAAGTGAAATAAGTCACACAGAAAAGGACACTTCTCATAAGATATCACTTATACAGGGAAAGTAAAAACCATTACACTTGAACTGAATTACAAAACAGAACAGAGTCACACATGCAGAAAACACACTATGGCTGCTTAACAGGAAAGGTGAGGTGGGGTGATACATAAAACAAGGGTTTCAAATTACCTGAGATACAGTTCCATAAACCCAACATGTAATAGACAAGACCTACTCCTTGCTCAGAGAACTGGACTCAACACCCCCTATTCACCACACAAGGATATATCTGACTAGTAATAATCTTAAAACCTATGTATTGAAATCTCTCTGTTAGTGTGTCAAGTGGGTGTAAAGCGGCATAAACACAGCAGTGAAAAGCAGGTAAACCCCATTATAAAAATAAATTACTTTTAAAAACCCATGAAACAAAGACAGAGAAAGAGAGAGAAATTCTTACACAATTCGTTCAGGGGCTGTGATGCAACCCGGATTGACCATATCTAGACCCACAGCTGGATGAGACATAAGGGTGGACACTCTTGGGGCTGAGAGGTTTGGTGAGGTTGGGTGAGCAAACGCAGACCCTTTAAAGTAATACTGTGTGGTACCCATCCCATGGGTCCCAAATCTCCAGGTTCAAGGGCATCTTCCTACATCGAAAACATGCATGAGAAACCCAGAAGATGGTACACCGTGTGAGGGGAAAGCTTTCTAAAACGCACCTCATTTGTCATCTCCTTGAGCTCGGGTTCGCAATTCCAGCCACTTTACTAGCAATCTCCCTACTTGGAGTATCAGCACCTTTAACCTCCTGTTCCGTACAGGTTGCAATTTGTCCTGAGGATGAACGGGAAGACGGGGAAGCAATGAGAGACTAGCTCTTGGTATTGGGACAGACACAGGTCACTCTATTTTCCCATCAGGAAGAAGAATTATCCACAGGCTCAGCCTGCCCCCCAGAACCAAAACAGGGCCTGAAGCCATCCTGCGCTTTTGCGGCCAGCTCCCAAAAAAGCAAGTTGTAAAATGGAGCTTCAGGGCACTGCAATTCACAAACCTGCAGTGTTATACATGATAACTCTCGTCCACAAATATATTGAGGGAAGGCAAAGAAGAGGATTTGAAATCAAGGCAGAATTGCAGGAAACAGATTTCAGGAGGTAGATTCGAATCGCCTTTAAAGCACATGAAAAGCGGCAAAACGTTGACAATGATGCCCTTGGCCAAAAAGGGCGTATGCGTTTTTTCCTGAATATATTCAGGAAAAAACGCATACGCCCTTTTTGGCCAACCAAGCAACCTGGAAAGGCAAATCAGTGCTACAAAGAAGTCTCGCTGCCCATCGGTCAAAAGGGCCATGCTGAGAAAAGTGTCAAAACCAGAAATGCAGAACAGGCCGTGGAGAAATGGGAGCCTTGCTACGCTGATGGGCGGAATGTAAATTGCCAACAGCCACGCTGGAGAAGGGTACGGTGTGTCCTGAAACATCTAAAAAACACAGCTTAGAGCGCATAGGGCACTTCCACGCATGGGGGTATAAATTGGGAAAATTAAAAATCAGCAAGACACAAGCACACCAAAGTTTAGGGCTGCTCTGTTGCCAAGGACCTCCACTTCATTCCACCTTAAATATCCCAGGAAAGAGAAAAATGGATAAAGAAGTTGTGGTCTTATGTACAATGGAATATCACTCAGCCATGAAATCAATGTCATAAGGCTAGTAGCAGCATGATGAGTGGATTTAGGTACAACGATTCTAAGTGAAATAAGTCACACAGAAAAGGACACTTCTCATAAGATATCACTTATACAGGGAAAGTAAAAACCATTACACTTGAACTGAATTACAAAACAGAACAGAGTCACACATGCAGAAAACACACTATGGCTGCTTAACAGGAAAGGTGAGGTGGGGTGATACATAAAACAAGGGTTTCAAATTACCTGAGATACAGTTCCATAAACCCAACATGTAATAGACAAGACCTACTCCTTGCTCAGAGAACTGGACTCAACACCCCCTATTCACCACACAAGGATATATCTGACTAGTAATAATCTTAAAACCTATGTATTGAAATCTCTCTGTTAGTGTGTCAAGTGGGTGTAAAGCGGCATAAACACAGCCGTGAAAAGCAGCTAAACCCCATTATAAAAATAAATTACTTTTAAAAACCCATGAAACAAAGACAGTGAAAGAGAGAGAAATTCTTACACAATTCGTTCAGGGGCTGTGATGGAACCTGGATTGACCATATCTAGACCCACAGCTGGATGAGACATAAGGGTGGACACTCCTGGGGCTGAGAGATTTGGTGAGGCTGGGTGAGCAAACGCAGACCCTTTAAAGTAATACTGCGTGGTACCCATCGCATGGGTCCCAAATCTCGAGGTTCAAGGGCATCTTCCTACATGGAAAACATGCATGAGAAACCCAGAAGATGGTACACCGTGTGATGGGGAAAGGTTCCTAAAACGCACCTCATTTCTCATCTCCTTGTGCTCGGGTTCGCCATTCCAGCCACTTTACTAGCAATCTCCCTACTTGGAGCATCAGCACCTTTAACTTCCTGTTCCGTACAGGTTGCAATTTGTCCTGAGGATGAAGGGGAAGATGGGGAACTAATGAGAGGCTAGCTCTAGGTGTTGGGACAGGCACAGGTCACTCTATTTTCCCATCAGGAAGAAGAATTAACCACAGGCTCAGCTGCCCCCCGGAACCAGCACAGGGCCTGAAACCATCCTGCGCTTTTACGGCCAGCTCCCAAAAAGCGAGTTGTAAAATGGAGCTTCAGGGCACTGCAATTCACAAACCTGCAGAGTTATAAATGATAACTCTCCTCCACAAATATATTGAGGGAAGGCAAAGAAGAGGATTTGAAATCAAGGCAGAATTGCAGGAAACAGATTTCAGGAGGTAGATTCGAATCGCCTTTAAAGCACATGAAAAGCGGCAAAACGTTGACAATGATGCCCTTGGCCAAAAAGGGCGTATGCGTTTTTTCCTGAATATATTCAGGAAAAAACGCATACGCCCTTTTTGGCCAACCAAGCAACCTGGAAAGGCAAATCAGCGCTACAAAGAAGTCTCGCTGCCCATCGGTCAAAAGGGCCATGCTGAGAAAAGTGTCAAAACCAGAAATGCAGAACAGGCCATGGAGAAATGGGAGCCTTGCTACGCTGATGGGCGGAATGTAAATTGCCAACAGCCACGCTGGAGAAGGGTACGGTGTGTCCTGAAACATCTAAAAAACACAGCTTAGAGCGCATAGGGCACTTCCACGCATGGGGGTATAAATTGGGAAAATTAAAAATCAGCAAGACACAAGCACACCAAAGTTTAGGGCTGCTCTGTTGCCAAGGACCTCCACTTCATTCCACCTTAAATATCCCAGGAAAGAGAAAAATGGATAAAGAAGTTGTGGTCCTTATGTACAATGGAATATCACTCAGCCATGAAATCAATGTCATAAGTCTAGTAGCAGCATGATGAGTGGATTTAGGTACAACGATTCTAAGTGAAATAAGTCACACAGAAAAGGACACTTCTCATAAGATATCACTTATACAGGGAAAGTAAAAACCATTACACTTGAACTGAATTCCAAAACAGAACAGAGTCACACATGCAGAAAACACACTATGGCTGCTTAACAGGAAAAGTGAGGTGGGGTGATACATAAAACAAGGGTTTCAAATTAGCTGAGATACCGTTCCATAAACCCAACATGTAATAGACAAGACCTACTCCTTGCTCAGAGAACTGGACTTAACACCCCCTATTCACCACACAAGGATATATCTGACTAGTAATAATCTTAAAACCTATGTATTGAAATCTCTCTGTTAGTGTGTCAAGTGGGTGTAAAGCGGCATAAACACAGCAGTGAAAAGCAGGTAAACCCCATTATAAAAATAAATTACTTTTAAAAACCCATGAAACAAAGACAGAGAAAGAGAGAGAAATTCTTACACAATTCGTTCAGGGGCTGTGATGCAACCCGGATTGACCATATCTAGACCCACAGCTGGATGAGACATAAGGGTGGACACTCTTGGGGCTGAGAGGTTTGGTGAGGTTGGGTGAGCAAACGCAGACCCTTTAAAGTAATACTGTGTGGTACCCATCCCATGGGTCCCAAATCTCCAGGTTCAAGGGCATCTTCCTACATCGAAAACATGCATGAGAAACCCAGAAGATGGTACACCGTGTGATGGGGAAAGCTTTCTAAAACGCACCTCATTTGTCATCTCCTTGAGCTCGGGTTCGCAATTCCAGCCACGTTACTAGCAATCTCCCTACTTGGAGTATCAGCACCTTTAACCTCCTGTTCCGTACAGGTTGCAATTTGTCCTGAGGATGAACGGGAAGACGGGGAAGCAATGAGAGACTAGCTCTTGGTATTGGGACAGACACAGGTCACTCTATTTTCCCATCAGGAAGAAGAATTATCCACAGGCTCAGCCTGCCCCCCAGAACCAGAACAGGGCCTGAAGCCATCCTGCGCTTTTGCGGCCAGCTCCCAAAAAAGCAAGTTGTAAAATGGAGCTTCAGGGCACTGCAATTCACAAACCTGCAGTGTTATACATGATAACTCTCGTCCACAAATATATTGAGGGAAGGCAAAGAAGAGGATTTGAAATCAAGGCAGAATTGCAGGAAACAGATTTCAGGAGGTAGATTCGAATCGCCTTTAAAGCACATGAAAAGCGGCAAAACGTTGACAATGATGCCCTTGGCCAAAAAGGGCTTATGCGTTTTTTCCTGAATATATTCAGGAAAAAACGCATACGCCCTTTTTGGCCAACCAAGCAACCTGGAAAGGCAAATCAGTGCTACAAAGAAGTCTCGCTGCCCATCGGTCAAAAGGGCCATGCTGAGAAAAGTGTCAAAACCAGAAATGCAGAACAGGCCGTGGAGAAATGGGAGCCTTGCTACGCTGATGGGCGGAATGTAAATTGCCAACAGCCACGCTGGAGAAGGGTACGGTGTGTCCTGAAACATCTAAAAAACACAGCTTACAGCGCATAGGGCACTTCCACGCATGGGGGTATAAATTGGGAAAATTAAAAATCAGCAAGACACAAGCACACCAAAGTTTAGGGCTGCTCTGTTGCCAAGGACCTCCACTTCATTCCACCTTAAATATCCCAGGAAAGAGAAAAATGGATAAAGAAGTTGTGGTCCTTATGTACAATGGAATATCACTCAGCCATGAAATCAATGTCATAAGGCTAGTAGCAGCATGATGAGTGGATTTAGGTACGACGATTCTAAGTGAAATAAGTCACACAGAAAAGGACACTTCTCATAAGATATCACTTATACAGGGAAAGTAAAAACCATTACACTTGAACTGAATTACAAAACAGAACAGAGTCACACATGCAGAAAACACACTATGGCTGCTTAACAGGAAAGGTGAGGTGGGGTGATACATAAAACAAGGGTTTCAAATTACCTGAGATACAGTTCCATAAACCCAACATGTAATAGACAAGACCTACTCCTTGCTCAGAGAACTGGACTCAACACCCCCTATTCACCACACAAGGATATATCTGACTAGTAATAATCTTAAAACCTATGTATTGAAATCTCTCTGTTAGTGTGTCAAGTGGGTGTAAAGCGGCATAAACACAGCAGTGAAAAGCAGGTAAACCCCATTATAAAAATAAATTACTTTTAAAAACCCATGAAACAAAGACAGAGAAAGAGAGAGAAATTCTTACACAATTCGTTCAGGGGCTGTGATGCAACCCGGATTGACCATATCTAGACCCACAGCTGGATGAGACATAAGGGTGGACACTCTTGGGGCTGAGAGGTTTGGTGAGGTTGGGTGAGCAAACGCAGACCCTTTAAAGTAATACTGTGTGGTACCCATCCCATGGGTCCCAAATCTCCAGGTTCAAGGGCATCTTCCTACATCGAAAACATGCATGAGAAACCCAGAAGATGGTACACCGTGTGATGGGGAAAGCTTTCTAAAACGCACCTCATTTGTCATCTCCTTGAGCTCGGGTTCGCAATTCCAGCCACGTTACTAGCAATCTCCCTACTTGGAGTATCAGCACCTTTAACCTCCTGTTCCGTACAGGTTGCAATTTGTCCTGAGGATGAACGGGAAGACGGGGAAGCAATGAGAGACTAGCTCTTGGTATTGGGACAGACACAGGTCACTCTATTTTCCCATCAGGAAGAAGAATTATCCACAGGCTCAGCCTGCCCCCCAGAACCAGAACAGGGCCTGAAGCCATCCTGCGCTTTTGCGGCCAGCTCCCAAAAAAGCAAGTTGTAAAATGGAGCTTCAGGGCACTGCAATTCACAAACCTGCAGAGTTATAAATGATAACTCTCGTCCACAAATATATTGAGGGAAGGCAAAGAAGAGGATTTGAAATCAAGGCAGAATTGCAGGAAACAGATTTCAGGAGGTAGATTCGAATCGCCTTTAAAGCACATGAAAAGCGGCAAAACGTTGACAATGATGCCCTTGGCCAAAAAGGGCGTATGCGTTTTTTCCTGAATATATTCAGGAAAAAACGCATACGCCCTTTTTGGCCAACCAAGCAACCTGGAAAGGCAAATCAGCGCTACAAAGAAGTCTCGCTGCCCATCGGTCAAAAGGGCCATGCTGAGAAAAGTGTCAAAACCAGAAATGCAGAACAGGCCATGGAGAAATGGGAGCCTTGCTACGCTGATGGGCGGAATGTAAATTGCCAACAGCCACGCTGGAGAAGGGTACGGTGTGTCCTGAAACATCTAAAAAACACAGCTTAGAGCGCATAGGGCACTTCCACGCATGGGGGTATAAATTGGGAAAATTAAAAATCAGCAAGACACAAGCACACCAAAGTTTAGGGCTGCTCTGTTGCCAAGGACCTCCACTTCATTCCACCTTAAATATCCCAGGAAAGAGAAAAATGGATAAAGAAGTTGTGGTCTTATGTACAATGGAATATCACTCAGCCATGAAATCAATGTCATAAGGCTAGTAGCAGCATGATGAGTGGATTTAGGTACGACGATTCTAAGTGAAATAAGTCACACAGAAAAGGACACTTCTCATAAGATATCACTTATACAGGGAAAGTAAAAACCATTACACTTGAACTGAATTACAAAACAGAACAGAGTCACACATGCAGAAAACACACTATGGCTGCTTAACAGGAAAGGTGAGGTGGGGTGATACATAAAACAAGGGTTTCAAATTACCTGAGATACAGTTCCATAAACCCAACATGTAATAGACAAGACCTACTCCTTGCTCAGAGAACTGGACTCAACACCCCCTATTCACCACACAAGGATATATCTGACTAGTAATAATCTTAAAACCTATGTATTGAAATCTCTCTGTTAGTGTGTCAAGTGGGTGTAAAGCGGCATAAACACAGCCGTGAAAAGCAGCTAAACCCCATTATAAAAATAAATTACTTTTAAAAACCCATGAAACAAAGACAGTGAAAGAGAGAGAAATTCTTACACAATTCGTTCAGGGGCTGTGATGGAACCTGGATTGACCATATCTAGACCCACAGCTGGATGAGACATAAGGGTGGACACTCCTGGGGCTGAGAGATTTGGTGAGGCTGGGTGAGCAAACGCAGACCCTTTAAAGTAATACTGCGTGGTACCCATCGCATGGGTCCCAAATCTCGAGGTTCAAGGGCATCTTCCTACATGGAAAACATGCATGAGAAACCCAGAAGATGGTACACCGTGTGATGGGGAAAGGTTCCTAAAACGCACCTCATTTCTCATCTCCTTGTGCTCGGGTTCGCCATTCCAGCCACTTTACTAGCAATCTCCCTACTTGGAGCATCAGCACCTTTAACTTCCTGTTCCGTACAGGTTGCAATTTGTCCTGAGGATGAAGGGGAAGATGGGGAACTAATGAGAGGCTAGCTCTAGGTGTTGGGACAGGCACAGGTCACTCTATTTTCCCATCAGGAAGAAGAATTAACCACAGGCTCAGCTGCCCCCCGGAACCAGCACAGGGCCTGAAACCATCCTGCGCTTTTACGGCCAGCTCCCAAAAAGCGAGTTGTAAAATGGAGCTTCAGGGCACTGCAATTCACAAACCTGCAGAGTTATAAATGATAACTCTCGTCCACAAATATATTGAGGGAAGGCAAAGAAGAGGATTTGAAATCAAGGCAGAATTGCAGGAAACAGATTTCAGGAGGTAGATTCGAATCGCCTTTAAAGCACATGAAAAGCGGCAAAACGTTGACAATGATGCCCTTGGCCAAAAAGGGCGTATGCGTTTTTTCCTGAATATATTCAGGAAAAAACGCATACGCCCTTTTTGGCCAACCAAGCAACCTGGAAAGGCAAATCAGCGCTACAAAGAAGTCTCGCTGCCCATCGGTCAAAAGGGCCATGCTGAGAAAAGTGTCAAAACCAGAAATGCAGAACAGGCCATGGAGAAATGGGAGCCTTGCTACGCTGATGGGCGGAATGTAAATTGCCAACAGCCACGCTGGAGAAGGGTACGGTGTGTCCTGAAACATCTAAAAAACACAGCTTAGAGCGCATAGGGCACTTCCACGCATGGGGGTATAAATTGGGAAAATTAAAAATCAGCAAGACACAAGCACACCAAAGTTTAGGGCTGCTCTGTTGCCAAGGACCTCCACTTCATTCCACCTTAAATATCCCAGGAAAGAGAAAAATGGATAAAGAAGTTGTGGTCCTTATGTACAATGGAATATCACTCAGCCATGAAATCAATGTCATAAGGCTAGTAGCAGCATGATGAGTGGATTTAGGTACGACGATTCTAAGTGAAATAAGTCACACAGAAAAGGACACTTCTCATAAGATATCACTTATACAGGGAAAGTAAAAACCATTACACTTGAACTGAATTACAAAACAGAACAGAGTCACACATGCAGAAAACACACTATGGCTGCTTAACAGGAAAGGTGAGGTGGGGTGATACATAAAACAAGGGTTTCAAATTACCTGAGATACAGTTCCATAAACCCAACATGTAATAGACAAGACCTACTCCTTGCTCAGAGAACTGGACTCAACACCCCCTATTCACCACACAAGGATATATCTGACTAGTAATAATCTTAAAACCTATGTATTGAAATCTCTCTGTTAGTGTGTCAAGTGGGTGTAAAGCGGCATAAACACAGCAGTGAAAAGCAGGTAAACCCCATTATAAAAATAAATTACTTTTAAAAACCCATGAAACAAAGACAGAGAAAGAGAGAGAAATTCTTACACAATTCGTTCAGGGGCTGTGATGCAACCCGGATTGACCATATCTAGACCCACAGCTGGATGAGACATAAGGGTGGACACTCTTGGGGCTGAGAGGTTTGGTGAGGTTGGGTGAGCAAACGCAGACCCTTTAAAGTAATACTGTGTGGTACCCATCCCATGGGTCCCAAATCTCCAGGTTCAAGGGCATCTTCCTACATCGAAAACATGCATGAGAAACCCAGAAGATGGTACACCGTGTGAGGGGAAAGCTTTCTAAAACGCACCTCATTTGTCATCTCCTTGAGCTCGGGTTCGCAATTCCAGCCACTTTACTAGCAATCTCCCTACTTGGAGTATCAGCACCTTTAACCTCCTGTTCCGTACAGGTTGCAATTTGTCCTGAGGATGAACGGGAAGACGGGGAAGCAATGAGAGACTAGCTCTTGGTATTGGGACAGACACAGGTCACTCTATTTTCCCATCAGGAAGAAGAATTATCCACAGGCTCAGCCTGCCCCCCAGAACCAAAACAGTGCCTGAAGCCATCCTGCGCTTTTGCGGCCAGCTCCCAAAAAAGCAAGTTGTAAAATGGAGCTTCAGGGCACTGCAATTCACAAACCTGCAGTGTTATACATGATAACTCTCGTCCACAAATATATTGAGGGAAGGCAAAGAAGAGGATTTGAAATCAAGGCAGAATTGCAGGAAACAGATTTCAGGAGGTAGATTCGAATCGCCTTTAAAGCACATGAAAAGCGGCAAAACGTTGACAATGATGCCCTTGGCCAAAAAGGGCGTATGCGTTTTTTCCTGAATATAATCAGGAAAAAACGCATACGCCCTTTTTGGCCAACCAAGCAACCTGGAAAGGCAAATCAGTGCTACAAAGAAGTCTCGCTGCCCATCGGTCAAAAGGGCCATGCTGAGAAAAGTGTCAAAACCAGAAATGCAGAACAGGCCGTGGAGAAATGGGAGCCTTGCTACGCTGATGGGCGGAATGTAAATTGCCAACAGCCACGCTGGAGAAGGGTACGGTGTGTCCTGAAACATCTAAAAAACACAGCTTAGAGCGCATAGGGCACTTCCACGCATGGGGGTATAAATTGGGAAAATTAAAAATCAGCAAGACACAAGCACACCAAAGTTTAGGGCTGCTCTGTTGCCAAGGACCTCCACTTCATTCCACCTTAAATATCCCAGGAAAGAGAAAAATGGATAAAGAAGTTGTGGTCTTATGTACAATGGAATATCACTCAGCCATGAAATCAATGTCATAAGGCTAGTAGCAGCATGATGAGTGGATTTAGGTACAACGAATCTAAGTGAAATAAGTCACACAGAAAAGGACACTTCTCATAAGATATCACTTATACAGGGAAAGTAAAAACCATTACACTTGAACTGAATTACAAAACAGAACAGAGTCACACATGCAGAAAACACACTATGGCTGCTTAACAGGAAAGGTGAGGTGGGGTGATACATAAAACAAGGGTTTCAAATTACCTGAGATACAGTTCCATAAACCCAACATGTAATAGACAAGACCTACTCCTTGCTCAGAGAACTGGACTCAACACCCCCTATTCACCACACAAGGATATATCTGACTAGTAATAATCTTAAAACCTATGTATTGAAATCTCTCTGTTAGTGTGTCAAGTGGGTGTAAAGCGGCATAAACACAGCCGTGAAAAGCAGCTAAACCCCATTATAAAAATAAATTACTTTTAAAAACCCATGAAACAAAGACAGTGAAAGAGAGAGAAATTCTTACACAATTCGTTCAGGGGCTGTGATGGAACCTGGATTGACCATATCTAGACCCACAGCTGGATGAGACATAAGGGTGGACACTCCTGGGGCTGAGAGATTTGGTGAGGCTGGGTGAGCAAACGCAGACCCTTTAAAGTAATACTGCGTGGTACCCATCGCATGGGTCCCAAATCTCGAGGTTCAAGGGCATCTTCCTACATGGAAAACATGCATGAGAAACCCAGAAGATGGTACACCGTGTGATGGGGAAAGGTTCCTAAAACGCACCTCATTTCTCATCTCCTTGTGCTCGGGTTCGCCATTCCAGCCACTTTACTAGCAATCTCCCTACTTGGAGCATCAGCACCTTTAACTTCCTGTTCCGTACAGGTTGCAATTTGTCCTGAGGATGAAGGGGAAGATGGGGAACTAATGAGAGGCTAGCTCTAGGTGTTGGGACAGGCACAGGTCACTCTATTTTCCCATCAGGAAGAAGAATTAACCACAGGCTCAGCTGCCCCCCGGAACCAGCACAGGGCCTGAAACCATCCTGCGCTTTTACGGCCAGCTCCCAAAAAGCGAGTTGTAAAATGGAGCTTCAGGGCACTGCAATTCACAAACCTGCAGAGTTATAAATGATAACTCTCCTCCACAAATATATTGAGGGAAGGCAAAGAAGAGGATTTGAAATCAAGGCAGAATTGCAGGAAACAGATTTCAGGAGGTAGATTCGAATCGCCTTTAAAGCACATGAAAAGCGGCAAAACGTTGACAATGATGCCCTTGGCCAAAAAGGGCGTATGCGTTTTTTCCTGAATATATTCAGGAAAAAACGCATACGCCCTTTTTGGCCAACCAAGCAACCTGGAAAGGCAAATCAGCGCTACAAAGAAGTCTCGCTGCCCATCGGTCAAAAGGGCCATGCTGAGAAAAGTGTCAAAACCAGAAATGCAGAACAGGCCATGGAGAAATGGGAGCCTTGCTACGCTGATGGGCGGAATGTAAATTGCCAACAGCCACGCTGGAGAAGGGTACGGTGTGTCCTGAAACATCTAAAAAACACAGCTTAGAGCACATAGGGCACTTCCACGCATGGGGGTATAAATTGGGAAAATTAAAAATCAGCAAGACACAAGCACACCAAAGTTTAGGGCTGCTCTGTTGCCAAGGACCTCCACTTCATTCCACCTTAAATATCCCAGGAAAGAGAAAAATGGATAAAGAAGTTGTGGTCCTTATGTACAATGGAATATCACTCAGCCATGAAATCAATGTCATAAGTCTAGTAGCAGCATGATGAGTGGATTTAGGTACAACGATTCTAAGTGAAATAAGTCACACAGAAAAGGACACTTCTCATAAGATATCACTTATACAGGGAAAGTAAAAACCATTACACTTGAACTGAATTCCAAAACAGAACAGAGTCACACATGCAGAAAACACACTATGGCTGCTTAACAGGAAAAGTGAGGTGGGGTGATACATAAAACAAGGGTTTCAAATTAGCTGAGATACCGTTCCATAAACCCAACATGTAATAGACAAGACCTACTCCTTGCTCAGAGAACTGGACTTAACACCCCCTATTCACCACACAAGGATATATCTGACTAGTAATAATCTTAAAACCTATGTATTGAAATCTCTCTGTTAGTGTGTCAAGTGGGTGTAAAGCGGCATAAACACAGCAGTGAAAAGCAGGTAAACCCCATTATAAAAATAAATTACTTTTAAAAACCCATGAAACAAAGACAGAGAAAGAGAGAGAAATTCTTACACAATTCGTTCAGGGGCTGTGATGCAACCCGGATTGACCATATCTAGACCCACAGCTGGATGAGACATAAGGGTGGACACTCTTGGGGCTGAGAGGTTTGGTGAGGTTGGGTGAGCAAACGCAGACCCTTTAAAGTAATACTGTGTGGTACCCATCCCATGGGTCCCAAATCTCCAGGTTCAAGGGCATCTTCCTACATCGAAAACATGCATGAGAAACCCAGAAGATGGTACACCGTGTGATGGGGAAAGCTTTCTAAAACGCACCTCATTTGTCATCTCCTTGAGCTCGGGTTCGCAATTCCAGCCACGTTACTAGCAATCTCCCTACTTGGAGTATCAGCACCTTTAACCTCCTGTTCCGTACAGGTTGCAATTTGTCCTGAGGATGAACGGGAAGACGGGGAAGCAATGAGAGACTAGCTCTTGGTATTGGGACAGACACAGGTCACTCTATTTTCCCATCAGGAAGAAGAATTATCCACAGGCTCAGCCTGCCCCCCAGAACCAGAACAGGGCCTGAAGCCATCCTGCGCTTTTGCGGCCAGCTCCCAAAAAAGCAAGTTGTAAAATGGAGCTTCAGGGCACTGCAATTCACAAACCTGCAGTGTTATACATGATAACTCTCGTCCACAAATATATTGAGGGAAGGCAAAGAAGAGGATTTGAAATCAAGGCAGAATTGCAGGAAACAGATTTCAGGAGGTAGATTCGAATCGCCTTTAAAGCACATGAAAAGCGGCAAAACGTTGACAATGATGCCCTTGGCCAAAAAGGGCTTATGCGTTTTTTCCTGAATATATTCAGGAAAAAACGCATACGCCCTTTTTGGCCAACCAAGCAACCTGGAAAGGCAAATCAGTGCTACAAAGAAGTCTCGCTGCCCATCGGTCAAAAGGGCCATGCTGAGAAAAGTGTCAAAACCAGAAATGCAGAACAGGCCGTGGAGAAATGGGAGCCTTGCTACGCTGATGGGCGGAATGTAAATTGCCAACAGCCACGCTGGAGAAGGGTACGGTGTGTCCTGAAACATCTAAAAAACACAGCTTACAGCGCATAGGGCACTTCCACGCATGGGGGTATAAATTGGGAAAATTAAAAATCAGCAAGACACAAGCACACCAAAGTTTAGGGCTGCTCTGTTGCCAAGGACCTCCACTTCATTCCACCTTAAATATCCCAGGAAAGAGAAAAATGGATAAAGAAGTTGTGGTCCTTATGTACAATGGAATATCACTCAGCCATGAAATCAATGTCATAAGGCTAGTAGCAGCATGATGAGTGGATTTAGGTACGACGATTCTAAGTGAAATAAGTCACACAGAAAAGGACACTTCTCATAAGATATCACTTATACAGGGAAAGTAAAAACCATTACACTTGAACTGAATTACAAAACAGAACAGAGTCACACATGCAGAAAACACACTATGGCTGCTTAACAGGAAAGGTGAGGTGGGGTGATACATAAAACAAGGGTTTCAAATTACCTGAGATACAGTTCCATAAACCCAACATGTAATAGACAAGACCTACTCCTTGCTCAGAGAACTGGACTCAACACCCCCTATTCACCACACAAGGATATATCTGACTAGTAATAATCTTAAAACCTATGTATTGAAATCTCTCTGTTAGTGTGTCAAGTGGGTGTAAAGCGGCATAAACACAGCCGTGAAAAGCAGCTAAACCCCATTATAAAAATAAATTACTTTTAAAAACCCATGAAACAAAGACAGTGAAAGAGAGAGAAATTCTTACACAATTCGTTCAGGGGCTGTGATGGAACCTGGATTGACCATATCTAGACCCACAGCTGGATGAGACATAAGGGTGGACACTCCTGGGGCTGAGAGATTTGGTGAGGCTGGGTGAGCAAACGCAGACCCTTTAAAGTAATACTGCGTGGTACCCATCGCATGGGTCCCAAATCTCGAGGTTCAAGGGCATCTTCCTACATGGAAAACATGCATGAGAAACCCAGAAGATGGTACACCGTGTGATGGGGAAAGGTTCCTAAAACGCACCTCATTTCTCATCTCCTTGTGCTCGGGTTCGCCATTCCAGCCACTTTACTAGCAATCTCCCTACTTGGAGCATCAGCACCTTTAACTTCCTGTTCCGTACAGGTTGCAATTTGTCCTGAGGATGAAGGGGAAGATGGGGAACTAATGAGAGGCTAGCTCTAGGTGTTGGGACAGGCACAGGTCACTCTATTTTCCCATCAGGAAGAAGAATTAACCACAGGCTCAGCTGCCCCCCGGAACCAGCACAGGGCCTGAAACCATCCTGCGCTTTTACGGCCAGCTCCCAAAAAGCGAGTTGTAAAATGGAGCTTCAGGGCACTGCAATTCACAAACCTGCAGAGTTATAAATGATAACTCTCCTCCACAAATATATTGAGGGAAGGCAAAGAAGAGGATTTGAAATCAAGGCAGAATTGCAGGAAACAGATTTCAGGAGGTAGATTCGAATCGCCTTTAAAGCACATGAAAAGCGGCAAAACGTTGACAATGATGCCCTTGGCCAAAAAGGGCGTATGCGTTTTTTCCTGAATATATTCAGGAAAAAACGCATACGCCCTTTTTGGCCAACCAAGCAACCTGGAAAGGCAAATCAGCGCTACAAAGAAGTCTCGCTGCCCATCGGTCAAAAGGGCCATGCTGAGAAAAGTGTCAAAACCAGAAATGCAGAACAGGCCATGGAGAAATGGGAGCCTTGCTACGCTGATGGGCGGAATGTAAATTGCCAACAGCCACGCTGGAGAAGGGTACGGTGTGTCCTGAAACATCTAAAAAACACAGCTTAGAGCGCATAGGGCACTTCCACGCATGGGGGTATAAATTGGGAAAATTAAAAATCAGCAAGACACAAGCACACCAAAGTTTAGGGCTGCTCTGTTGCCAAGGACCTCCACTTCATTCCACCTTAAATATCCCAGGAAAGAGAAAAATGGATAAAGAAGTTGTGGTCCTTATGTACAATGGAATATCACTCAGCCATGAAATCAATGTCATAAGTCTAGTAGCAGCATGATGAGTGGATTTAGGTACAACGATTCTAAGTGAAATAAGTCACACAGAAAAGGACACTTCTCATAAGGTATCACTTATACAGGGAAAGTAAAAACCATTACACTTGAACTGAATTCCAAAACAGAACAGAGTCACACATGCAGAAAACACACTATGGCTGCTTAACAGGAAAAGTGAGGTGGGGTGATACATAAAACAAGGGTTTCAAATTAGCTGAGATACCGTTCCATAAACCCAACATGTAATAGACAAGACCTACTCCTTGCTCAGAGAACTGGACTTAACACCCCCTATTCACCACACAAGGATATATCTGACTAGTAATAATCTTAAAACCTATGTATTGAAATCTCTCTGTTAGTGTGTCAAGTGGGTGTAAAGCGGCATAAACACAGCAGTGAAAAGCAGGTAAACCCCATTATAAAAATAAATTACTTTTAAAAACCCATGAAACAAAGACAGAGAAAGAGAGAGAAATTCTTACACAATTCGTTCAGGGGCTGTGATGCAACCCGGATTGACCATATCTAGACCCACAGCTGGATGAGACATAAGGGTGGACACTCTTGGGGCTGAGAGGTTTGGTGAGGTTGGGTGAGCAAACGCAGACCCTTTAAAGTAATACTGTGTGGTACCCATCCCATGGGTCCCAAATCTCCAGGTTCAAGGGCATCTTCCTACATCGAAAACATGCATGAGAAACCCAGAAGATGGTACACCGTGTGATGGGGAAAGCTTTCTAAAACGCACCTCATTTGTCATCTCCTTGAGCTCGGGTTCGCAATTCCAGCCACGTTACTAGCAATCTCCCTACTTGGAGTATCAGCACCTTTAACCTCCTGTTCCGTACAGGTTGCAATTTGTCCTGAGGATGAACGGGAAGACGGGGAAGCAATGAGAGACTAGCTCTTGGTATTGGGACAGACACAGGTCACTCTATTTTCCCATCAGGAAGAAGAATTATCCACAGGCTCAGCCTGCCCCCCAGAACCAGAACAGGGCCTGAAGCCATCCTGCGCTTTTGCGGCCAGCTCCCAAAAAAGCAAGTTGTAAAATGGAGCTTCAGGGCACTGCAATTCACAAACCTGCAGTGTTATACATGATAACTCTCGTCCACAAATATATTGAGGGAAGGCAAAGAAGAGGATTTGAAATCAAGGCAGAATTGCAGGAAACAGATTTCAGGAGGTAGATTCGAATCGCCTTTAAAGCACATGAAAAGCGGCAAAACGTTGACAATGATGCCCTTGGCCAAAAAGGGCTTATGCGTTTTTTCCTGAATATATTCAGGAAAAAACGCATACGCCCTTTTTGGCCAACCAAGCAACCTGGAAAGGCAAATCAGTGCTACAAAGAAGTCTCGCTGCCCATCGGTCAAAAGGGCCATGCTGAGAAAAGTGTCAAAACCAGAAATGCAGAACAGGCCGTGGAGAAATGGGAGCCTTGCTACGCTGATGGGCGGAATGTAAATTGCCAACAGCCACGCTGGAGAAGGGTACGGTGTGTCCTGAAACATCTAAAAAACACAGCTTAGAGCGCATAGGGCACTTCCACGCATGGGGGTATAAATTGGGAAAATTAAAAATCAGCAAGACACAAGCACACCAAAGTTTAGGGCTGCTCTGTTGCCAAGGACCTCCACTTCATTCCACCTTAAATATCCCAGGAAAGAGAAAAATGGATAAAGAAGTTGTGGTCTTATGTACAATGGAATATCACTCAGCCATGAAATCAATGTCATAAGGCTAGTAGCAGCATGATGAGTGGATTTAGGTACGACGATTCTAAGTGAAATAAGTCACACAGAAAAGGACACTTCTCATAAGATATCACTTATACAGGGAAAGTAAAAACCATTACACTTGAACTGAATTACAAAACAGAACAGAGTCACACATGCAGAAAACACACTATGGCTGCTTAACAGGAAAGGTGAGGTGGGGTGATACATAAAACAAGGGTTTCAAATTACCTGAGATACAGTTCCATAAACCCAACATGTAATAGACAAGACCTACTCCTTGCTCAGAGAACTGGACTCAACACCCCCTATTCACCACACAAGGATATATCTGACTAGTAATAATCTTAAAACCTATGTATTGAAATCTCTCTGTTAGTGTGTCAAGTGGGTGTAAAGCGGCATAAACACAGCCGTGAAAAGCAGCTAAACCCCATTATAAAAATAAATTACTTTTAAAAACCCATGAAACAAAGACAGTGAAAGAGAGAGAAATTCTTACACAATTCGTTCAGGGGCTGTGATGGAACCTGGATTGACCATATCTAGACCCACAGCTGGATGAGACATAAGGGTGGACACTCCTGGGGCTGAGAGATTTGGTGAGGCTGGGTGAGCAAACGCAGACCCTTTAAAGTAATACTGCGTGGTACCCATCGCATGGGTCCCAAATCTCGAGGTTCAAGGGCATCTTCCTACATGGAAAACATGCATGAGAAACCCAGAAGATGGTACACCGTGTGATGGGGAAAGGTTCCTAAAACGCACCTCATTTCTCATCTCCTTGTGCTCGGGTTCGCCATTCCAGCCACTTTACTAGCAATCTCCCTACTTGGAGCATCAGCACCTTTAACTTCCTGTTCCGTACAGGTTGCAATTTGTCCTGAGGATGAAGGGGAAGATGGGGAACTAATGAGAGGCTAGCTCTAGGTGTTGGGACAGGCACAGGTCACTCTATTTTCCCATCAGGAAGAAGAATTAACCACAGGCTCAGCTGCCCCCCGGAACCAGCACAGGGCCTGAAACCATCCTGCGCTTTTACGGCCAGCTCCCAAAAAGCGAGTTGTAAAATGGAGCTTCAGGGCACTGCAATTCACAAACCTGCAGAGTTATAAATGATAACTCTCCTCCACAAATATATTGAGGGAAGGCAAAGAAGAGGATTTGAAATCAAGGCAGAATTGCAGGAAACAGATTTCAGGAGGTAGATTCGAATCGCCTTTAAAGCACATGAAAAGCGGCAAAACGTTGACAATGATGCCCTTGGCCAAAAAGGGCGTATGCGTTTTTTCCTGAATATATTCAGGAAAAAACGCATACGCCCTTTTTGGCCAACCAAGCAACCTGGAAAGGCAAATCAGCGCTACAAAGAAGTCTCGCTGCCCATCGGTCAAAAGGGCCATGCTGAGAAAAGTGTCAAAACCAGAAATGCAGAACAGGCCATGGAGAAATGGGAGCCTTGCTACGCTGATGGGCGGAATGTAAATTGCCAACAGCCACGCTGGAGAAGGGTACGGTGTGTCCTGAAACATCTAAAAAACACAGCTTAGAGCGCATAGGGCACTTCCACGCATGGGGGTATAAATTGGGAAAATTAAAAATCAGCAAGACACAAGCACACCAAAGTTTAGGGCTGCTCTGTTGCCAAGGACCTCCACTTCATTCCACCTTAAATATCCCAGGAAAGAGAAAAATGGATAAAGAAGTTGTGGTCCTTATGTACAATGGAATATCACTCAGCCATGAAATCAATGTCATAAGTCTAGTAGCAGCATGATGAGTGGATTTAGGTACAACGATTCTAAGTGAAATAAGTCACACAGAAAAGGACACTTCTCATAAGGTATCACTTATACAGGGAAAGTAAAAACCATTACACTTGAACTGAATTCCAAAACAGAACAGAGTCACACATGCAGAAAACACACTATGGCTGCTTAACAGGAAAAGTGAGGTGGGGTGATACATAAAACAAGGGTTTCAAATTAGCTGAGATACCGTTCCATAAACCCAACATGTAATAGACAAGACCTACTCCTTGCTCAGAGAACTGGACTTAACACCCCCTATTCACCACACAAGGATATATCTGACTAGTAATAATCTTAAAACCTATGTATTGAAATCTCTCTGTTAGTGTGTCAAGTGGGTGTAAAGCGGCATAAACACAGCAGTGAAAAGCAGGTAAACCCCATTATAAAAATAAATTACTTTTAAAAACCCATGAAACAAAGACAGAGAAAGAGAGAGAAATTCTTACACAATTCGTTCAGGGGCTGTGATGCAACCCGGATTGACCATATCTAGACCCACAGCTGGATGAGACATAAGGGTGGACACTCTTGGGGCTGAGAGGTTTGGTGAGGTTGGGTGAGCAAACGCAGACCCTTTAAAGTAATACTGTGTGGTACCCATCCCATGGGTCCCAAATCTCCAGGTTCAAGGGCATCTTCCTACATCGAAAACATGCATGAGAAACCCAGAAGATGGTACACCGTGTGATGGGGAAAGCTTTCTAAAACGCACCTCATTTGTCATCTCCTTGAGCTCGGGTTCGCAATTCCAGCCACGTTACTA